>NC_087169.1:3337116-3357116 GCF_035594125.1 Scylla paramamosain
TGGACAGAGTAGACGTATTGAGATGAGCCCTGCTATTTGAAGAAGACTGAGGTAGGGTAAGAGTTAGACGGGTCAGTTGTCTTAATGGGATAAGTGAGTCATTACTGGACGTACGCAACGGTCTATTTATATAGAATAGGAGTCCACATAAATGTATGCCAGAAAGAGTAACTGTGTATAACACATTATATACCCAGGGAAGTGACTCCTCGGCTGCATGTGTGTAAGGGTCCAGCCTTGTGGTCATTGAGTGGTAAATTGTCGTAGACACTCGTTTGCGGTCGTGTCTAGTTCGCAAGGTTTAGTATTAAGTGCTACTGCATCTGGCTGTTGGAGAGCTTAAGTGATTAGCTGTGTAGTGAACTTACTCCCTCCTCAGATCCTGACAAGGCCTGTCGTCAAGGAGGCAGTAAACAGCACTACTAGGCTTGAGGTTATAACACACAGTTTTACAGTGGGTGGATTTTTTATGGTGGGTGAATGTCCAAGGAGGTGGTATACCTTGATCATGTATGTGTCATTGCATGTTATATCTGTGGTTGTCGATTCTTTCACTGCTGTGGGTGTTAAGTGTTGTTAGAGTATTTCGTTGTCTGTGGGTCGGTTAAACAGACTGGCAACCTCAATTAGTGTAATGTTACTCTCACTCTGGGAGTATGTCATCTATACAGTCTGGGCTCCCTACCATGTGACTCATTAGTTCCTTCCAGCTTGGATGTTTTAGATGGCGTTTGCTATATTGCCTTCTCCGTGGGAAGGTTAAACGGAGTGGTGACCTCAGAGATTTGATAGTGGTCGACGACCGGTAGGAGCCTGGATTCATTGTGTTTATAACCGTAATAGGATAGAAGGAGCTAACCTAGGGAAAGCTGATCCAAGTGTGGTGTGATGTGTGTAGCGTGATAGAAAGTAGAAAAGAACAACAACTACCAGAACAGAAAGGAAGAAAAAGAGTCAAGAGCGAGCGCGAGACGTGGATGCGTCCCAGACGCATATTCATGTGATCAAAGAGGTACTGTAAAACTTTTATAAATAAAAAGTTGATATTCCCCACCCAATTTTCCCCATTTCGTTTTGCTTCTTAAAAGTTTAAATGAGTAGATCATGTAGCAGAGAGATTGTTCTTTCCTGTAGCATAGTTTGCTTCCACCCAGCCTCCCAAATAGAGTCCCTAGAATTTTTGAAACATAAGTGATCAGACAGAGTGAGAGAGCGACGAGTACGTGGCGCGTCCAGCACGCGGGATGCAGGTCTCTCACTCCCTTTGCCCCCTCCCCCTTCACTCCTGCCACATTTCCTGTGCACGTCTTTCTGGTGGCATGGGTCCCTGCCTTTGCTCAAGACAGTGGCTGGTGATATATCAAAAAGTATATCTGACAAGAGAGTATTTGTGACTAACTCCAGCTGCTCCTGTGACAGAAGGTTGTTCTGTGTATAGTCTTGTCTTGTTGTGTCCGTGTAAATAGTATTTTTGACAGGAGCAGGCTCCTTACTTTATTATTTTTTTTCTTGGCTAAGTGCAGTCTCTGATTATTTTTCTATCATGTATGTTTGTGTGTCGTGTGCTTGTCAAGTGCTAGTAATGTCCGAACTCGCAGCTGTGCTTGTCTATATATATATATATATATATATATATATATATATATATATATATATATATATATATATATATATATATATATATATATATATATATATATATATATATATATATATATATATGATTAAACTGTATTCAAGATATAGCCCCTTATATAATGCATATCATCTTGTCCATCTGTAGTTTTTTAATCACTGAAAATAAAGTAATAAGGAGCTGGCATCAACGCCAGAACAACTCACAAGCGTAGATGAGCTAAGAATAACACGGCAGACAGAGCATTGCACTAATATTTAATTTAAAAAAAAATTTGTTTGTCTGAACACACTAGAGCCGCAAATGTTGTTTATGGTGATAGGTGTGGTGTGGTATACGAGCACCATGGCAAGAGATTCTTCCTTCGTGTGGCTTCGGCCGGCAACAGAAATGGAGAACTTACTGGACTGTGCTGCAAGGAAAGGGTTTTACACCACGGTTGTGGGGCTAACAGTTCGCTCCATTGTGCCTCTCAGTGACCACCACATCAAGGAAACGCTTCATCACATGTTCAGGTTAGACATTTGCCTCACTTCGGTAAGTACCACCTGGCAACTGTCATCAATAAAAAAACTTGAAAAATTACACCAGGCAATTGAACCTGCAACAGAATGTTTAGTTCAGGGTTCGCAACACAGAGAGCTTATGTCTCTAAACATTGGCTTCACTACTTCAGTCTGCGTAAATAAAAACATATTTTACAATATTAAGTGAAAACAGTTGTATTTATTGATCTCCAAACGCCAAGGCATGCATAATTTTTTTTTTTTTCACTTTCATTGAGTGCTTTACAACTATTTAAGAAACTCCTTTACACAGGAAGGTACCGGTCTTAAGGATGTGCTTCCGGAGGCGTGAGGAAACTTTATGGGCGTGTGACATGAACCGGGAGGAACTTGATTTCCAGGTGCAGTGATTCTGACACATCCTTACTTGCCCATAGATATGTATCTTTATTTGTCAGTAGATAGAGGAGCTATGGACTAAAGCTACGGGCCTGAAAGAAGTGTATAGGTAATAAGATGAGAACACGTAGTTTAGGCACAGCTACATGCAACAAAAAATTAATAAAAAAAAATCCCAATGAAATGCTGCTCCCTGAATAGGGTTTGATGCGGTAGTCAAAAATTGAAGGATAGGTGTCTTGAAACCTTCAAGTCATATGAAGGTGGAAATATAGAAACAGTAAGGGAGTTCCAGAGTTTACCAGAGAAAAGGATGAATGACTGAGAATACTGGTTAACTCTTGCATTAGAGAGGTGGACAGAATAGGGGTGAGAGAAAAAAGAAAGTCTTGTGCAGCGAGGCCGCGGCAGGAGGGGAGGCATGCAGTTAGCAAGAGTACAAGAGCAGTTAGCATGAAAATAGCGGTAGAAGATAGCTAGAGATGCAACATTGCGCCAATGAGAAAGAGGTTGAAGATAGTCAGTTATGTTATGTTATGCCTTGGCTGCTGATGCCACGCATCATTTCCTTTCCTCAGGTAACAGACACGCAGGAGCTAGTTCAGGCTGTGGAAACGTTAATGCAGTACCACTTTCCTACTACCGAAGGTCCTTTGTGGTGTACACGTCTCCTTCCTGCCAGTGACCCTGGCTGCAGTTTCCGGCAGGAGTTGTCTGCCACTTTTCCCTACACCCGCACATTACTGCTGGCCAATCACCACGGCATCGCCGATGGTACCTCAGACATGTACATTGTGAACGCATTCCTCAACGTGTTGGACGACATGCTCTCCGATAAGGCCGTCGACGACGCAGTTCAGCTGGGCAGGATTGATGCTGGAGAGGAAACCAAAGATATAATTACAACTCGGATGATGGAACTGATGGAGGACGAAGACCAGTACCAGCAGCTACGAGAGAATATGAAAAAGTCAAAACAAGATGAAAAATTAGTCCCACGTGCTTATCCGATGCCGAAAGATCCTGCTTTTAAGAGTCAGATAGTCCTGCGTGACCTGGACAAGGAGACCACCCAAAGCTTCATCAGCAAGTGCAAAGAAGAGCAAATTACGTTGAACAGTGGACTACTGGCGGTGTTCAACACAAGTCTCGTTGACTTCGTGTTGGAAGGAGGCCTAGAACAAGACTTTTACAGAATCCAAGAGCTTCATGCTGTTAACATGAGACGTTATTGGTCAAGTAACACATCGGGAGCACTAGGTGCTCACAGAATGATGATGAAGAACGTTGTCTCGACGCCTCTTAATTGGAAGGACCACTTTTGGGACTATGCCAGAAGCATCCATAAAAATATCACTAAAAGTCTTCAAGAAAAGTATGCAGTGACGTGTGAATTATTATTGTTGGGTGGAGGAAATGTAGAAGATATTTTTGCAGAACGATCATCACCAGAGTATGACTATGCTACATCCAACATGGGTAACATAGACCATATCATCCTGTCAGAAAGGCATAAGGTAAGGCTCCAACATCTTTTCGTGGTTACCTCATGCTTTACTGAACCTATGGGACACATGTTCCACACCCTGCGCGGACGCCTCATATACAGCTTTGTTTACGCCAACGACGTTCTCACTCGGGATAAAGCTCAGAAATTTGTGGATAAGACCTTTGAGAACCTGGTGACAGTGCTGAACATGTAAGCCGAGCAGTACACTGCTGATAGAAAACAAATATGGTGATTTACTATCTCAGAAATCATTAGTATAGCTTGACAGTTGTCATACTCAGAAGACAAGCCACAAGGTGATATGACAAAAGTATTTAACTTATTAATGAAATACCATATAAATGACAAAATATTCAGATCAGTATATAAATTAAAAGATAACATAACAGCTTACTACAGCATAGTGTATCCATATTTACAATAATGTAGCCATGTTTGGTGATCCACCATGAAAACATTTATATTTATTACTCTTACTAAAAAAAAAAAAAATGTTAGTTATATCTGAAGTACTCCTTAAGAAGGACACATGCGCTATTTGTCCAACACACTATACTGTTAATTAAATTTCTTATCAACTAAAATTGGTCAGTTGGTATCTGGATCTCTTATTACTTTAGATAAAATTTCAATTTTTCAAAGATTTCTTTTTTGACATTTAAGATCTCAAGAATACTTACATCCACCTTGGCTGCCTTCAGAAGTTCAGAAAACGTTGGTCACATGTTTATCTTGTATTTTCTGCTTGAAGAAATTAAATCCAGGGAGGGAAGAATGATTGTCCTTCCTCCACGTTAAGGGCGGAGTGTCTCGCCCAAGGTTTCTCTTCCTCCTCTCGAATCCTCGAGCAGAAGGGACTCAGGCTGCTGACTCGTCATGATACAGGATCACGCGTCGAAGCAACGCCTCGAGTGCCCTCGTCACCACCCCCTCCCTCTTTGGTAGGGGGAACTCTGCAGGAGCTGAGGCAATCGTGAGGCCAACAGACACCAGGCGGCAGACCGCTCTCACCACCTGCCACGACACCTTCGTTCAGCTGTTCTCCTCTACCGCTCCGGAAGGCTTTGGTAAAGATTGTGGCTGATCTCACCTGCCCTCAGTATCTGGCACTCATCTGCCGTTGGCCCCAACTCGTTCCTGGTTCAACCCATGCCGGTCGAGATGAGATTCCTACGGCTGCAGGGACGCCGGCCTCCAAGGACTACCCCAGGACTCTTGGTGATATTGCCGGATATCTCTGTTATTGTTGGGTTATGTTTTTGTTTTTTGTTAATTATTATTGTGGAGTTCCGTTCTCCCTCGTTTTCTTTACGTCCCAATCTTAGAAGGAGTGTTGACGGGAAGATTAGCCATCCCGGCCCTGACAGTGTATATCAATAATAATAATTCTCTGTCCCTACATAATTCTAACTATATTACTGTTACGCAGGGCTTTTACATAGGCTGCCCATGTTCATAGAAATGAGAGGATGGAGTTTGGGGGAGAGAATGGGATTTAAGAAGCATGTATGGTTTTTCTTTTGCTTGATATCATTATTTTATTTTGTCTTATTTATTTTGGGGTTATATGTATTTTCGTATCTCTGGGTTACTAAAACATTTAATTTGGCTTTTGCAGTTATAATTTGTGTTGTATACTCTGGGTTGGGCAACATGAATCATGCAGGGAGGATGACTGAAAATTTAACCTTGTCACCTGAGTTGGTAAGGCTAATGCGCCTTAGGGAAATCTATACTGGTAGAGTTTCTGGTCTGGTTCGCGCAGACTACCAGGTTAAGGTGTCTCCTGAGTCGCTAAGGGATTACCGGTGTGGCAGAATGAAATGTCCAGTGTCCAGAGTGTTCGCTGCCAAACGTGCGTGACATCACCCACTTGCATACCGCCGGCGCCCAATGCATATTTCCGAAGTCTAGAAGAGTAGTTGCCAATTACTCGTGAACATGGTGGACTGGCTTAGGCAAGGTTAGGTTAGGATTAGGTTGGGTTAGGTTTAAACTCTCATGAATAGATGAGTCTTTTAATTCGCTTCAATTCGATACAATGGTAATAATATATAACCTAAGTATTTTTAACAATGGTATATTAAAAAAAAAATTTTTAACTAGCTAGAACCAAATGATAAGGAACATTGACATAACTTTTAGAATAATGTATAATTGTAAAATAGAACTTCAGACGCGACATCCACCTGAGTGATACAAAAAATCATATTTTACCATATTGTTACGTATATATGTAGCAGCCCTACAGGCGAACACACAACGATGCTGTGTGTATGAGGTAGCCTCATCTGAGTACATATGTGAGTATAATATGAGTACATGTGTGAGTACATGTGCGGTGATCTAGGTAGCAGCATTGTGTTGCTCGTTGTTCAGAGGCTGGCGCCGTTAGCGCTAATGGAAAGTATTGACATAAGCCTGTCGGTTGACCTCTGAGGCCCTGTGGTCACGAGAGTGATAGTGTGTATGTGTGTGAGGGTTAGCTAACCACGGAATAATTGTTATACAGTACAGTTTAGTTGTAGTTCTGTGAGTGCATGTATAATATAAGTAGTAATTATCCTTACCAGTATTGATAATCTGCATGACTTGCACTTATATTTTGCAAGCTAGAATAGGTGTAGTTAAATGTCACCTGGCAGAGGTGATGACACGGAAGGCAATGTATGAGGCACTCTGTGGCACTGAGGGACAGAGAGAGAGGGTATCGAGACCGCGTCATGACAAGACGTGCGAGTGGAATTTGCGTGTGACTGACTGTGACGGTAAGAGTGCCTGCCACCCCTGTACCTGCCTGTGTGGCCTGACTGTATTCTACGGTTACTTTGTGTACTGTTGTGCAATATATGAACATAAGGAGAAGCGTGTTTTCTTCTCCTCGCCCTGTGTGACTGTTCTCACTGAGAGTAATAAGTGAGTCAAAGCCTGCAGCCGTTCCCAGCCGCCCAGATAAAGTTCTTCCTGACAAATGCGCCCCGAATCCTGCAACGCTGTGAAGTGTCCCTTGCCTGCTGGTGGGGGTACATTTCAATATCAAACAATATCGCCCATGTCACGATCCCAGTTTTCTTTCCAAGAACGTGGACGGTACACTGATCGCAGAAAGTTTTAAGTGTCTGGATTTTTAATGGCCTGAAAATACCTACCTGAACTATCCGAAATCATCAGCTATTAAACACTTTCATAAAACTCTTATTTAGCACAGCACGCCAGGAATCACCTCAATGCCAGATCAGTGTTGGATTAGAAAACACAATTATTCTATATAATAACAGAATATGTTAATAATAACGTTAACTTACAAATAAATTGAGGTAATATACATTAAAAAAAATTAGGCAAAAAAATTTCTGCCATAGACCAACACAGGGTAATAATTCCCACACTCAGTCACTATAGTTCTCCCCTTACTCAGGGTCTTATATCGCCTCCCTTGTTGCTTAAAGGTGATTTACATCAATATATGACATTCCCGTTATTTCACAAAGCACTAAAATCCTTTTACTGCTTCACAGGCAGGTGGAATATTTTCCCCAGGTGCAGGAATTTTCCCAGATGCTGTCATCGCATCCCCAAACAACAATTCCCGTCTTTTACCTCCTCAAAGCTCACAAGACATCACCACCACCGCCACAATTCACCTATAACACCATAACACCATCCCCAAAGACTACAATAACGCCATAAAACCACCACAACCCCAACCACAAAATGGCCGTCTCTCATCCTGACGCAACCCCATCAGCGTTACATCACCGACACAAAACCCGCCAAACAAATTTCCACGAACGAGAGTTCTTGGTACCACAGAAGACTCACCAACTTCATCTTAGAAGTCAGGGTTATACCACCACATCGTCAATACCTCTACACACCTGCTCAATCACTACAACACCACCCAAATTTATCCTGTGAGAACGCCACCCTTCTTTTCCCTCTGGGCCTCTATGTATCCTGAATTTTGCTGATTCAGATACGAGAGGTAAACATGTATCGTCCCTGGCCTCAACACATTTCATCTCAAATACTCCTTTTTCTTACATATACATACATATAAAGAACTTAGATTATGAAAAGAATAATACCACATTATATAAAATGAGTAAATAAGCCTTATAATAATTTATAACTAAGAATAAAGATATGCACAGGAGGAAAACGGAACACGGGAACACTAAGAAAACGTGTTCCTTTTAACTCAATCATTCATCCCTTTCTCTGGTAAACTCTTGAACTCCCTGCCTGCTTCTGTATTTCCACCTTCCTATGACTTGAAATCCTTCAAGAGGGAGGTTTCAAGACACTTATTCATCAATTTTTTACTACTGGTTTGACCCTTTTATGGGACTGGCATTTCAATGGGCCTTTTTTTTTTTTTTTTTGCCCTTGGCCAGTGTCCTTCCTACATAAAAAAAAAAAAAAAACTGTAAACTTGGCAAATAACATGACACCCACTTACATACTTCACCTTCTCCGACGCTTTGATAGACTTCACTGCATCCTGCTCCACGAATGAGTGTCTGTACGATAAGATGGGCGCCCGGACTGTCCAGACATTTCATCCTGCTACAGCGACCCATAGCGACATGGGGAGCGCAAAGGAACGGCAGAGCCCCATAGACAGTCGACAGGAGGTGCACCGAATGGAGGGACCTGCAGTCTGCTACCCCCATACCGTGACGCAACGCAACGCGGAGCACTCAGCCTGCGGGGAGGAGGTACCACGACGATGGAGGCCAGTTGGAGGTTAAGGGAAGGGTGGTGGCTCTTCTACCACATACCCTCCCCTTATGGATATGCTGCAATACTTTGTTACATATGTACGTTTTCAGCTTTCAGCAACTCTGTGGGTCATGTATGTGCTTGTATTAGTAACATGTCAGCCAATGTTTCTTTGGGGAACTCTTAAAAATTCACTTAACGTTTTGAGGTCAGCCTGTCACATAAGGGAAAATCCTACAATGAAATACGAGTACTATCCTAGCCAGCAAGTGAAGAAATTGACTGACTTTGAGTAAGTATAAGTATGTAAGTAAGTATAATTTTGTTAATCCACAAATAACGGAAATTAAGATACTCGCAGTCGAATAAATAGCAACAATTATTGTTCCTTCTCAATCCTCCAACTACCATTGGGCCTCCTTTGCTGCTTCATTCAATGGATATGGTAACCACCATCACTGCGTTTTGCCTGCTGTTCTGAACGTCAAGATAGGAGGAAGAGAATGTGGAATGTAATGTTGTGTGTGTGTGTGTGTGTGTGTGTGTGTGTGTGTGTGTGTGTGTGTGTAAATTTCTGCTCATATCAGACATAATATCAATGTGTTATTATTGGTTTGTGTTGTGACTTCCATATAAATTAAGGGGTAATTAAGATTAATCTAGTACAAACTAAATATTATTTATTAATATAAGTAAAATGGAAAGTAATGTGAATGGATCACGAATACTCTTGTTGAATGATGTATCAAGGAGGCCAGGAGACATAACAACATAAGAAATAAGGGAAGCTGCAAGAAGCGACCAGGCTTACACTTGGTAGTCCCTGTATGAAAAATACCTACCTATTTCCATCTATTATCCCCACCCATAAACCTGTCTAATCTTCTCTTAAAGCTCTCTAATGTCCTAGCACTAACAACATGATTACTGAGTCCGTTCCACTCATCTACCACTCTATTTGAGAACCAATTTCTTCCTATCTCCTTCCTAAACTTAAATTTTTCAAGCTTGAACCCGTAATTTCTTGTTCTACCCTGGTTGCTGATCCTAAGAATTTTGCTTGCATCCCCCTTGTTATAACTCTTATACCACTTAAAGACTTCTATCAGGTCCCCTCTTAACCTACGTCTCTCTAAAGAATGTAAATTTAACAACTTCAATCTCGCCTCGCAAGGAATACTCCTCTTCCCCTGTATCCCCTAGCTAAAACAGCTTCTATGAAGTTAGGTGTTCTGAGACGTCTCCGCCAGTTTTTCTCACCCCCCCAGCTGCTAACTTTGTACAAGGGCCTTATTCGTCCATGTATGGAGTATGCTTCACATGTCTGGGGGGTTTCCACTCATACTGCTGTTCTAGACAGGGTGGAATCAAAAGCTTTTCGTCTCATCAACTCCTCTCCTCTAACTGTCTTCAGCCCCTCTCTCACCGCCGCAATGTTGCATATCTAGCTGTCTTCTACCGCTATCTTCATGCCAACTGCTCTTCTGATCTTGCTAACTGCATGCCTCCCCTCCTTCCACGGCCTCGCTGCACAAGACTTTCTTCTTTCTCTCACCCCTATTCTGTCCACCTCTCTAACGCAAGAGTTAACCAGTATTCTCAATCATTCATCCCTTTCTCTGGTAAACTCTGGAACTCCCTGCCTGCTTCTGTATTTCCACCTTCCTATGACTTGAATTCCTTCAAGAGGGAGGTTTCAAGACACTTATCCACCAATTTTTGACTACTGCTTTGACCCTTTTATGGGACTGGCATTTCAGTGGGCATTTTTTTTATTAGATTTTTGTTGCCCTTGGCCAGTATCCTTCCTACATAAAAAAAAAAAATCCTTTTAGTATTTCTCCTCTGTACTGATCCTAATAGACCTGTATCTTTCCTGTAATGTGGGGACCAGAACTGCACAGCGTAGTCTAGATGAGGTCTGACCAGCGCCAAGTATAACTTTAATATTACTTCCGGCCTTCTATTTTTAACACTCCTAAAAATTAATCTTAGTATCCTATTTGCCCTGTTTCTGGCCTCTATGTATTGTTTTCCTAGACGGAGTTCAGAGCTAACTATAACTTCTAAATCTTTGTCGTACCCTGTAACTACCAGAGTTTGGTTGTTTAATGTGTATCTACTGTGTGGGTTTCCTCTACCTACGCTAAGTACTTTGCATTTATTGATATTAAATTGCATTTGCCATCTATCCGTCCATTCATTCATCCTATCTAAATCTGCTTGCAAGGCGATGGTATCTGATTCTGACCTATTTAATCTACCTATCTTTCTTGGTGCTTAAACTTTTTAGCCTATCTATCTCCTGTTCCACTATCTCCCTAGTTATGGAAATATCTGTCATCTTCTCATTCTCCTCTGCTCTAGACACCTGTTCACTATCTGGCATATCCTGCATGTTTTCCTGGGTGAAGACAGTTAAAAAAATACTCATTGAGAATTTTACTAATCTCCTCCCCAGAACTAACCAGCTCCCTATCTGCTGCCTTTAATGGCAGCAGACTGCCTCCTCGGAGGAGAAGGCAGTAGACCCAGTGAGGTCTAAAGCACTGTTCAGGGGGTGCTGTGAACTTATTATTAAACCCAGCTGTGACCTCACTGAACGTTTCCCTCTGTGTCTCACAACACAAGGAGGTAGTCACAGCCTGTCCTCTAAAGACAACTCTCTTCCTCCACACAAAACCTCAAGCACCTAATAACACACACACACCCTTTACTCAAAAATTTCAAAATCATCATGGCGACTACTACACCAGCCTCGGAGTCCTCATCTGGGGAGGGGACCATAAATGTCCCCAGGTCGGACTGCATTTCTGTTGACGACACTATGTGTTTTGACACCCCCCTCAACTTATTCTTCATTAACTTCTGCAACATTCGCGGTCTAAGATCTAATTTTCAATCTGTAGAACACCACCTCTCCTCTTCTAAACCTCATTTTCTTTTCCTCACTGAAACTCGGGTGTCTGAGGCAGCTGACAGTAGCCCCTTTTCTGTTCCCTCCTATTTTCTCTATCCTCATTTTTTATCCAAAGCTGGATGCTGCATTTATGTGCGCAATGACTTAACCTGCTCTCGTGTTCACGCTCTTGAATCTTCCGAGTTTTCCACCATCTGGCTACGACTACAGAGTCGTGCTAAATTTATCTGTGCTGTATACCTTTCACCTAACTCCTCTGACTATAAGAATTTCTTTGACTACTTAACTTCCAAAGTGGAGCACATTCTGACCCTCTTCCCTTTTTGCAGAGATCTCCATTCTTGGAGACTTCAATGTTCACCATCAGCTTTGGCTTTCCTCTCCCTTTATTGACAATCCTGGTGAACTAGCCTTCAACTTTGCTATCTTCCACGACCTAGAGCAATTGGTGCAACACCCTACTCGTATTCCTGACCGTCTTGGAGATACGCTCAACATTCTTGACCTTTTCCTGACCTCTAATCCTTCTGCTTATGCTGTCATCCTTTCATCTATCTCCGTTGGGCTCCTCCGATCACAATCTCATATCTGTATCTTGTCCTATCGCTCCAATCCCTCCTCAGGATCCCCATAAGCGAAGGTGCCTCTGGCGTTTTGCCTCTGCTAGTTGGGGGGAAATGAGGAGGTATTTTGCTGATTTTTCTTGGAGTGACTACTGCTTCCGTGTCAGAGACCCGTCTTTGTGTGCTGAGCGCATAACAGAGGTGATAGTGTCTGGCATGGAGGCGTACATTCCTCACTCTTTTTCTCGACCTAAACCTTCCAAACCTTGGTTTAACTCAGCTTGTGCTAAACATGAGAGGTGGGCCACAGAAGGTACCTTTCATCACCAGAATCTCATGCACTTTATATTTCTGCCCGGAACCATGCCAAGTCTGTTCTCCAACGAACCAAAAACTCCTTCATTAACAGAAAGTGTCAAAACCTTTCAAGATCTAACTCCCCTCGTGACTTCTGGCATCTAGTCAAAAATATCTCCAATAACTTTGCTTCTTCTTCTTTCCCTCCTTTATTTCAACCAGATGGCACCACTGCTATTACATCTATTTCTAAGGCTGAACTCTTCGCTCAAACCTTTGCAAAAAACTCTACCTTGGATGATTCTGGGCTTGTTTCTCCCTCTCCTCCACCCTCTGACTACTTCATGCTACCTATTAAAATTCTTCGCAATGATGTTTTACATCTATCACTTCACAACCTTCTATCTGATCGACATTATGGGTTCCGTCAAGGCCGCTCTACTGGTGATCTGGCTTTCCTTACTGAGTCTTGGTCATCCTCTTTTAGAGATTTTGGTGAAACTTTTGCTGTTGCCTTGGATATATCAAAAGCTTTTGATAGAGTCTGGCACAAAGCTTTGATTTCCAAACTACCCTCCGACGGCTTCTATTTTTCTCTCTGTAACCTCATCTCAAATTTCCTTTCTGACTGTTCTATTGCTGCTGTGGTAGACGGTCACTGTTCTTCTCCTAAATCTATTAACAGTGGTGTTCCTCAGAGTTCTGTCCTGTCACCCACTATTCATTAATGATCTTCTAAACCAAACATCTTGTCCTGTCCACTCCTACGCTGATGATACCACCCTGCACTTTTCCACGTCTTTTCATAGACGTCCAACCCTTCAGGAGGTAAACATTTCACGCAGGGAAGCCACAGAACGCTTGACTTCTGGGCTTTCTAAAATTTCTGATTGGGACAGAGCAAACTTTAATGCCTGAAAAACTCTATTCGTCCATCTATCAACTCGACACAACCTTCCAGACAACTATCCCCTCTTCTTCAATGACACTCAATTGTTCTCCTCTTCTACACTGAACATCCTCGGTCTGTCCTTTACTTATAATCTGAACTGGAAACTTCACATCTCATATCTAGTTAAGACAGCTTCTATGAATTTGGACGTTATGAGACATCTCTGCTAGTTTTTCTCACCCCTTCAGCTGATAACTCTGTACAAGGGCCTTAGCCATCCATGTATGGAGTATGCTTCACATGTCTGGGAGGGTTTCACTCATACCGCTCTTCTAGACAGGGTGGAATCAAAAGCTGTTAATAGATTTAAAAAAAAAAAAAAAAGAGTTTAAAAACTGTTAATAGATTTAGGAGAAGAACTGACCGTCTACCAAAACAGCAATAGAACGGTCAGAAAGGAAACGAGATGAAGTTACAGAGGGAAGGATAGAAGCCGTAGGAGGGTAATTTGGAAATCAAAGTTTTGTGCCAGACTCTATCAAAAGCTTTTGATATATCCAAGGCAACAGCAAAAGTTTCACCAAAATCTCTAAAAGAGGATGACCAAGACTCAGTAAGGAAAGCCAGATCACCAGTAGAGCGGCCTTGACGGAACCCATAATGTCGATCAGATAGAAGGTTGTGAAGTGATAGATGTAAAACATCTATCAAAAGCCAGTGTTACTCTGAGGTTGTTATTGTGCCAATAGAACATAAAAATATCATAGAACTGAGGCCAGGGAAAGTAATCCAAAGCACATGTGACCAGATAAGCAGGTCCTTTAATAGAGCTTTAAGAATCACTTCCTAAGCTTCAGTTCCTTCCTTTATAAAAGACATCAGGCGAAAGAATGTGTACACTGGTACCGGACAAGCAGAGGACACATGTCTCACCACATTAAACAGTTCATAAGACGAAAGCAAGGGGAGGAGAATTTGTGTATATTTAGGACAAATCATTAAATTAGTTTCTAACTTGAAACAAATCTATACACCCACTGAGTTCAGTTGAACCGGAGGTGCATGGCGAAACAAGCCAGAGGAACATGTGAAGTAACAGGCAACTACTCAAATAACCAGCAAATAAGAACAACTTAAAATTAAATCCACAAATATGTCTATCAAAATGTTAAGAAAATCATTGGTATCAAATCAAGGTTGGTTAGCAAGAACTGTTAAAGAACATAATGAGCAGTACACAAGTAACCTTAGTTAATTATAAAGGGTAAAAGAATCTTTAAGGGAAAAAAATAAAGTTTGTCAGACTACTTTCAACCAATTAGAAAATACACTGTTAAGTAAAGAAGACTCCGAAGGCTATGAACAAGTGTTTTCAGACCACAAAGAACTAGAAATAAATTATAGTGAACAGTTAACTAAATCTGAAAATCAAATAGAACTAATGAAAAATAACTTAATCAACAGCACCCTTCTACTTCCACAATAGAAGCCGGATAAAGCGGATTGACATCTATTCACAGAACTCGGCACCCGTGCCCTCTTAATGGAGGAGATAAGAAACTGTGATGAGGCTGCAACGTATTTCACTGATGTCTTGTAATCTGCTGCTCTTAAATCCGTCCCAAAAACCTCTGGACAGTTTTCTAAACGTTCTGTTCTCTTCTGGAATGCAAATTGTACAGCCGCCATTCGAGAAAAGCGTGCTGCCTTTTCTCGCCTTCGATCTTAATTTCTTGGAAGCTTTTTGACAAGGGCGTGACCATGTGCATTACACCTTAAAGATTGCTTGACGGGAGTCTTGGGAAAGTTATGTCTCTCTCATCACAGTAGGCACCTTACTCACTGAGGTCTTCTACAGAATCCACAAAATATCTGGGAGGGACTCTGCACATCCCCCACCTGTTTTATCTTATGATAGGGGCACGGTGGCAGATCCAAAGGCACTTGCCGAGCTATTTGCTGAGCACTTTTGAAGTGGCTCTAGAAAAGATCTACACCTATGGCACTTCATCGTTGACATTTGTAATCTCCTGGCTCACTTCTGCCTCCGCTGGTGGAGAGTCTTATAACATTCCATTTTCTCTGTCAGAGCTACACATTGGTTTGTCCTAGTGCAATGATTTATCCCCAGGTCCTGATGACATGGCATATTCCCTTATGTGCCACATGTCCGATTAAGCTTTTACCTTTTCACTTGACCTCTATAATTTTATTTGGAATATCGGTGGTTTTCCATCTTTTTGGGGTGTGGTTGTAATCATTCCCATTCCAAACCGTGAAAAAGATCATCAGCTAACGACCAATTATTGCTCCATTTATTTAACTTCATGCCTTTGTAAGTTGCTGAAAAAAAAATGATGAATATCAGGCTTATGTGGTACTTAGAGAGATGTAATTATTGATCTCTTATTGAATATAGTTTCCGGAAAATGCGATGTAAGACTGGACCTGTTCGAAAAACAACTTTTTCCTATTTTCATACTTTACTGTACTTTTTCTTATGCTTTTTAACCTGAAAAAGACAAAAATCACATTTATTTTTATCTACGATGTATGGAAGCATTGCCGCATGGAGGAGGAAATTTTTTGCTTTCTATTTTACCAATAGGGCGAATTTTTAGGCATTTATAAGCATATTTTGTGGTATATATATATATATATATATATATATATATATATATATATATATATATATATATATATATATATATATATATATATATATATATATATATATTCTATCTATGGTAGAGCAATAAATTAGATACAATATAAAAGAAGAGAATTTACTTTACATATAGCAATCGTTAGAATTGATGAATTTTCCATGTGAATTTTAAAAGATATGAAATTGTTGAAAATCCTGACTTTTTTGCTAACCTGGAGACATGGTTTTTGTATGGATTTTTTTTTACTCTTTTTTATTCAAAGTGAATTTTGACCAAAACTCATACATAATTTCAGCATTTAATTTCTTACTTCATATTTACAGAAACCTGTTAATGATATTGGGTAATACTGAACAGTACAAAAGCAAGACCAGCACAGAAACTCTATCCGAATACAGAAAACTATCCACAAGATACTTTAAAATGGCATTAAGCAAGGAGCTACGAGGTCGCACAGTTGATGTCTCAGAACCTCCACCTGCAGTCCACAAGCAAGCATCACGTTGGCCGTCTACCAGATCTCTCACTTAAATCTTCCTGGTCGGATACCCTTCAGCTTGCATCAGTGGTTCCCTGCTTCCCACCAACAGACAAGCATTCCAGTACTTCCTTTATCTCCAAAGTTTACCAGAAAATACAGGGAAATCCATGGTTCAAGACCTCGCCTAAGAAACGGTTGCAGCTATCATCCCATTCTGGCAGATGGCTAGGATCAAGACGATGACCAGACAGAACTTCATGAAGCTCTTCGTGAAACTCCATGACAAACACAGAGCACTGATGAAGAGCAAAGGAAGAGCAAGTGACCCTGGAGGAAAAAGGAATGCATTTGTTCTGGAATTGAACAGCCTGTTCGACATAGGAGCTCCAGATGCTGTCCAGACATAGGAGCTCCAGATGCTGTCCAGACATAGGAGCTTCAGATGCTGTCCAGACATGGGAGCTCCAGATGCTGTCCAGACATAGGAGCTCCAGATGCTGTCCAGACATGGGAGCTCCAGATGCTGTCCAGACATAGGAGCTCCAGATGCTGTCCAGACATAGGAGCTCCAGATAACCGGATAAACATTTTTTTTTTTTTTTTTTGTAGCTTATGTGTCTATCCGCTTAGAATACTTCCTGTGACGCAACGATAGCCATGGTGTGTGTACTGAGGCAAGGAAAGGTGAGGTGTGCGACTGGACTTGATGAATAAGAGTTGCCAGGATCACCGACCCCTGTATGGATGTGGGAAATGATTTACAAAGAAAGAGTGTGACAAACGAGAGCAAGTGATGTAAGGAACGTGGGCTTACAAAGAGTATTTTGTTGGGCATACACGTTATTTTCTTATCCTGTGTTGTGTAACCTTCACCATGTTCCCAATATTGTTACGAAGCTTTAAATGTCGTGTGTGTGTTGTTGTAGTTACTCTGTCTAATGTTTGGAGGAGGCAGTAGACACCTGCCGAAACGATAATTACTCCCAGTGAGGTCTAAAGCACTGTTCAGGGGGTGCTGTGAACTTATCATTAAACCCAGCTGTGACCTCACTGAACGTTTCCCTTTGTGTCTCACAACACAAGGGGGTAGTCACAGCCTGCCCTCTAAAGACAACTCTCTTCCTCCACACAAAACTACAAGCACCTAATAACACACACACCCTTCACTCAAAAAATTTTAAAATCATGGCGACTCCTACACCAGCCTCGGAGTCCCCATCTGGGGAGGAGACCATAAATGTCCCCAGGTCGGACTGCCTTTCCGTCGACGACCCTAAGTGTCTTGACACCCCCCTCAACTTTTTCTTCATTAACTTCTGCAACATTCGCGGTCTAAGATCTAATTTTCAATCTGTAGAACACCACCTCTCCTCTTCTAAACCTCATCTTCTTTTCCTCACTGAAACTCAGGTGTCTGAGGCAACTGACAGTAGCCCCTTTTCTGTTCCCTCCTACTTTCTCTATCCTCATTTTCGATCCAAAGCTGGATGCTGCGTTTATGTGCGCAATGACTTAACCTGCTCTCGTGCCCACGCTCTTGAATCTTCCGAGTTTTCCACCATCTGGCTACGACTACAGAGTCATTCTCATACTAAATTTATCTGTGCTGTATACCTCTCTCCTAACTCCTCTGACTATAAGAAATTCTTTGACTACTTAACTTCCAAAGTGGAGCACATTCTGACCCTCTTCCCTTTTGCAGAGATCTCCATTCTTGGAGACTTCAATGTTCACCACCAGCTTTGGCTTTCCTCTCCCTTCACTGACCATCCTGGTAAACTAGCCTACAACTTTGCTATCCTCCATGACCTAGAGCAATTGGTGCAACACCCTACTCGTATTCCTGACCGTCTTGGAGATACGCCCAACATTCTTGACCTTTTCCTGACCTCTAATCCTTCTGCTTATGCTGTCACCCTTTCTTCTCCGTTGGGCTCCTCCGATCACAATCTCATATCTTTATCTTGTCCTATCACTCCAATCCCTCCTCAGGATCCCCCTAAGCGAAGGTGCCTCTGGCGTTTTGCCTCTGCTAGTTGGGGGGACCTGAGGCGGTATTTTGCTGATTTTCCTTGGAATGACTACTGCTTCCGTGTCAGAGACCCGTCTTTGTGTGCTGAGCGCATAACAGAGGTGATAGTGTCTGGCATGGAGGCGTACATTCCTCACTCTTTTTCTCGTCCTAAACCTTCTAAACCTTGGTTTAACACAGCTTGTTCTCGTGCTATACATGATAGAGAGGTGGCCCACAAAAGGTACTTAAGCCTTCCTTCACCAGTATCTCATGCACTTTATATTTCTGCCCGGAACCATGCCAAGTCTGTTCTCCAACTAGCCAAAAACTCCTTCATTAACAGAAAATGTCAAAACCTTTCAAGATCTAACTCCCCTCGTGATTTCTGGCATCTAGCCAAAAATATCTCCAATAACTTTGCTTCTTCTTCTTTCCCTCCTCTACTTCAACCAGATGGCACCACTGCTATCACATCTATTTCTAAAGCTGAACTCTTTGCTCAAACCTTTGCTAAAAACTCTACCTTGGACGATTCTGGGCTTGTTCCTCCCTCTCCTCCACCCTCTGACTACTTCATGCCACGTATTAAAATTCTTCGTAATGATGTTTTCCATGCCCTCGCTGGCCTAAACCCTCGGAAGGCTTATGGACCTGATGGGGTCCATCCTATTGTTCTCCGAAACTGTGCCTCCGTGCTTGCACCTTGCCTAGTCAAACTCTTTCAGCTCTGTCTGTCAACATCTACCTTTCCTTCTTGCTGGAAGTTTGCCTACATTCAACCTGTTCCTAAAAAGGGTGACCGCTCTAATCCCTCAAACTACCGTCCTATTGCTTTAATTTCCTGCTTATCTAAAGTTTTTGAATCTATCCTCAACAGGAAGATTCTTAAACATCTATCACTTCACAACCTTCTATCTGATCGCCAGTATGGGTTCCGTCAAGGCCGCTCTACTGGTGATCTTCTGGCTTTCCTTACTGAGTCTTGGTCATCCTCTTTTAGAGACTTTGGTGAAACTTTTGCTGTTGCCTTGGACATATCAAAAGCCTTTGATAGAGTCTGGCACAAAGCTTTGATTTCCAAACTACCCTCCTACGGTTTCTATCCTTCTCTCTGTAACTTCATCTCAAGTTTCCTTTCTGACCGTTCTATTGCTGCTGTGGTAGACGGTCACTGTTCTTCTCCTAAATCTATTAACAGTGGTGTTCCTCAGGGTTCTGTCCTGTCACCCACTCTCTTCTTATTATTCATTAATGATCTTCTAAACCAAACTTCTTGTCCTATCCACTCCTATGCTGATGATACCACCCTGCACTTTTCCACGTCTTTTCACAGACGTCCAACCCTTCAGGAGGTAAACATATCACGCAGGGAAGCCACAGAACGCCTG
>NC_087169.1:3362116-3364616 GCF_035594125.1 Scylla paramamosain
CCTACCTTTTTCCACCTATCATCCCCACCTATAAATGTGCCTATTTTTTTTTTTTTTTTTAAGCTCCCTCATGACTCGGCATTAACAGCTCAATTACCTATCTTGTTCCTCCTGTGAAGGACTTCATGATTCCAGTGGTACTTTAACAAGCACTGTACCTCACCTGCTTCATCAACTCTGTGCCGCTTGACAACACTCCGCATTATTGAAGAAAGAAAGCGTTTAATCCTTTCTGCAAAACAAATTTTTGAACTTCCTCACATCCTTTATCCAGAATGCGTAGAACAAATCCTCTATAATTAGTCAGAATATAACAAAGATGTAGTAAATCATGGTGGATGTTTAACTCCATATAATTTATAACTCCATTATGGAAGAAAATATATCGCAAATTTTAAATCCTTTAGTGGCATCCAGATCACAATGTTACTGAAAACGCACCACAACAAGTGTCCCAGGCTGAAACCACTCTGGAGCTCCCTGCCTGCTTCTGTCACGCCACACTCCCCATCAATGAATGTCTTTGAGGAGACATGTTTCAAGACACATCCTCCAATTTTGGATTATATTTTTAATAATTTTCTTTAGGGATTGGCACATGAATGGGCCTTTGTTTCTCCCTTTGTTGCTCTTCACCAGTGCCCCTCTTACAGAAAAAAAAAGATCTTGAACTACTTGATTATATAAACATTTCTTATGAACACTAACATTTATGTTCTCCAGACTGTAACGAAACGGATGTGTTTATTTGTGAAAGCGTATCAGACAAAGTGTCCTTGGATACACTCAGATGATTTTTTTAATTCCTTGGCAATGAAACGTAAAGATTATCCATCTTATAAACTTTAAATCCTCTTGTGTCATCCAGCTTATAATGAAACAGATGCGTTATTACTGCTAGCATACAAGAACACGTGTTACTGTCACACTACTTCACACAGATGATAAAAAAGAAAAAAAAAGTAAAATCCTCTATCTTATGAAGTTTAACTCCTGGTGTGTCATCCAGTTTATAATGAAACAGAAGCATCATTACTGTTAACATACAAGCACACGTGTCACTACATTCACACAGATGATAAAATAAAAACAAACATAAACATCGTAAAATCCAACATCCTACACACAGTAAAACCTCTTATGGCATCACATTATAATTGAACCTCCACGGTGTTGCTGGAAACGTACACAAACACGTGTCCTTCACCGTCCTCTCTTTTATACCTCGGTCGCTTTTCGCCAAGGAGGTTCAATAAAGACTCCTCTCTCAGCGCTGGTCGCTTCATGGAACACTTGTGCACCACAAGTTATGGAATCAATCTACATATGGAATACTACTTTCCTTTTTCCTTTGCATCGTCTCAGCTTCAATACATTCCCACGTGGGCATAAAGGGAAGGTAAACAATGATTGTAATGTTGCTGTGGATTCTGTTGCAGTTCCGTGAATTTGTCCAGCTGCATCCAGTGTGCCTTGCCACGGGTTTCATTTAGTTATTTTTTTTTTATTTTTTTATTTTTTTTCTTCTCTTTTCTTTTTTCCATCATACCTTACTCTGCCATTCTGTGAGCTTCTCTTCATATGTTTTTTATCTCTTCTCATATAATATCTCTGCTAATTGTTAGAGGTTTCTTTACTTTTTAATATTTCTTTCCTCCTCTTTCTCCTACTTATTCTTTTCTTCTTCTCACACTATCCCTTTATACTTTTAACTTCTCTTCATACTCTTTTCTTTCTTCCTCAAGTAACACTTCTACCAATAACACGCCACGGTCTAACCTATTTCACATAACTACCCAAATATGTTCTCCTCTATCATAATTAATTATTTAGCCAGTGTTTCTTTCGTTCCACTTAATTCACAAGTAACTGTCCAAATATTAAAGTGCCATGTTCTCCTTTATCCCATCTAATTAACTGACCATCCTCTTGTATCCCATCTAACTACCCACTCACTGTCTCTTCTATCCTAACTAACCACTTTCTCCTCTGTTTCATGTAATTAGGTGAAGTCTCCTTTATCTCACCTTTCTGACAAGCAAATGTTTCTTTTTTTGGAATTCAATTACCAAGTATTTCTCCTCTCTTCCACTTCAATGGATAATGTCTTTCCTATCCAAACTAATTTACTACATATAGTCTCCTCCATCAAGCTAGTCTCTTCTATTCACTCTACTTAACCACACTCAATAGTTAGCCAGTCTCTTTCACCAACTTCTCGTAAACAAACAGGCCACTGTCTACTCTCTCCCACCTAATCAATCTTTACTCCATCAAATTAACCATCTTGCCAACAATTAAATTACCGCCCTCCCTATTCTTCCAGCCCAGTAGCATTAATGACGGTAATCCCTACCCTCTCTAGTTATCGGTCTTTTTGTCAACCTTCCCAGTTTTATGAAGGGCGAGGCGCGTGGCGATGGGCGAAGCTTCCGACCATCAAGGATTAAATTCTGGGGGTAAGTATTGGCTAAGCTGTAACCTGGGAGGCTTAATCATC
>NC_087169.1:3367116-3414616 GCF_035594125.1 Scylla paramamosain
CGGCACACATTAATGTTACGGAGGAGGCACAATTACCGGGGAAACTAACACACGGGCCGTCACCTTTACGTCACCACGAGATAATGGAGAGGCGACCAAAAACTGAATGAGTCTCTTCGTTCAGTTTACAAGCACACGGTATTGATACGGACGCACAAGTACTAAGGAAACTAGTAAGCGGCCCGCTGTCTTGACGTAAACACGCGGTAGTGGTGAGGCGAGCAGGACTAAGGCGGCTGAGAGTTACAGATCCAGTGTCTCAGTTCGGAGGTTCATTGTTTCGAGTATTCTTCACGCAGCTGAGCCAAATGTCCACGGTCTCACAGTGCGGGAAATATCTATCGCACTCTTTAGTGTGTAGGAGGATACGTGAATTAAGGATGAGGTGTAATATCAGATCTCCAGATCTCAATGGTCTTTATTGTCACGTGAGACTAACCCGCGCTAACTCGAGTCATACATTGAAGCCTTACGTTGCCAGATTCGCCACGGAACATTAATCCAAGACGTGTGTGTGTGTGTGTGTGTGTGACCGGGGGGAGAGAGAGAGAGAGAGAGGAGAGAGAGAGAGAGAGAGAGAGAGAGAGAACTGCATGATTTCTATTCGAATTTTTTCTTTATCTTTTATTATTTTTTATCTATTATTTATCTATTGATTTATTGTTTGGGTGGGTATACACTCAGT
The DNA here is from genome assembly GCF_035594125.1 of Scylla paramamosain. Classification (NCBI taxonomy): domain Eukaryota; kingdom Metazoa; phylum Arthropoda; class Malacostraca; order Decapoda; family Portunidae; genus Scylla; species Scylla paramamosain. The sequence goes on from NC_087169.1 coordinate 3,367,802, forward strand.
GCCACCACCACCATCGCAATTTGTGGCGGTGTGTTTCAGTCACTGTCATCATAATCATCATCATAATTCTCCTCATCTTTCTTTTCCTCTTCCTCCTTTTCTTCCTCCTCGTTTTCCTTTTCCTCCTCTTCATCATCATCATATTCTCTTCCTCTTCCGCCTCATCATTAGAAATTTGTTCCTCTCCTCCTCTTCCTCCTCTTTCTCCTCCTCCTCTCTCTCTCATCTCCTCCTCACCATCATCACCATCATCATAATCTCCATCTTTCTCATCACAATCACCACAACCTTCACCTTCTCCTCCTCATCACCACCACCACCACCACCATCACAATCTATTTCTGATAATACTGCAGTACAAATGTCTTCCAATCATCCTATACGCATCATCATTTCTGTTTATTCCAGGTCACCCAAGCAACAGTTCTCTCTTCTCTCCAACTCTAATGGTTCTGTCAGCACTGTCTTGTTTTACCATCCTTTCGTTGACATTCTGCTTCCCTAATTGTCTGTCTATCACTGGCTCCGCGCTTACTGTGCCCTGCGTATGTCAACTTACTTCATCAATGCACTATCACCATCAAGAAGCGGGGTCGGGATTCACTTAAATGGACATGCCGTGACTCTCTATATATGACGAAGACAGACGAGACCATGAGCGAATATACCGGGTCAGTTTCACAGTCTCTTCGTAAGCTATTCAAACGAAACACTCCTCTTATTTGTTCGGAAGCTTACCAACTTAGGAAGCGTTTTTGGTTGATAGCTTACGAAAAGACTGTGGAATTGATCCTTTTGCCTTACCAGTTCAGTTTTCGGTACTCTCCCAAACGACAAGCAGTGTGCAAAGTTGATTGTGGAACCTGATGACGGCTAAAGCACTTTTGTTGGTTAGCCAGCAAGAGGAAAAAAGGGTGACTCTGGAACTGGCCTGTCAGCAATAAGGCGGTAGTTTGAAGGGTTGGATTGGATGGGGACGATAGGTGGAAATAGGTAGGTGTGTTTCGTACAGGGACTGCCACGTGTAGACCTGATGGCTTCTTACAACTTTCCTTATTTTCTCATGTTCTCATGTTCTTTTAAGGAGGAGGAGGAGTGGTCAGACTTTCTCGCCTTCCACCTCCCTGGAATGCGTCTTCTGAGCGTCTGTAACCCTTTTCACCCTTTTGACACATCTTTTAATCACTAACCACTCCGAGATATATTTTCTTCTAAATTGCAAAATCTTTTTTTTTTAATGCCTTCCCTTTCCTGTAGATGATTATGAGGAGAACATACATTATTTTCAGTGTTGTGAATTGTTGCATACCGCAGTGGAAGGGCAGCAGGGTGTTGCGTCATGGCCTTCCCACTTCCCAGTTTTCTTATCTTGACTGGTGCGAGGTCATCACGGTGGCCTGTGCTTTTTACTGACGGCATGGCGTATTTTCTTCACTCATTACATGGTCTAGGTAATTAATATTCAGGATTTATGTTTATTACACCGGTGCGAATAAGACAAAAATTTTACGTTACACAGTTTTGATAAAGAATAATTCGAGTAGGTGGGGAAATATTAAGGAATTTTCTATTACATCAATGAAAATAAATAGAAAAATCGTTAAGTACATTTTTTTTCTTAGGAATAACATATTTTAGTCTATTTCTTTTCAATATATTTTAATCTTCCTTTCTGACATTATCTATTTTTTTTCCTTTCCAGAAAATAATCCCTCGAATTTCTTTTTACTCCTTAGGGGGTTTAACTGAACGATTCCAAATAATTTCTTTATATATATTTTTTTTCATGTGTGTGTGTGTGTGTGTGTGTGTGTGTGTGTGTGTGTGTGTGTGTGTGTTAGGTAAGTAAGTAAAGTTTATTGCTTTATACTATTAATACAAGAATTACTGTAACATTTGCATTTTGTAGCAAAGTGTGTTGAGCCGCAGCTCGTGCAGACTTGCTTGAGTTGAGCCATTGTCACACAGAGAGCAATCACGCTTTGATGTGAATGATCGTTTTCAAAGATATACACAATCACACACAAAAAGATATAAATTAACGTTGATTACATGCATACACATTCATACACATTGTTACCATCAAGCGGGTGAAAGAAGTTGTTGTTGTGCAAGCGAGTTTGTCATTGAGGAAGGAAAGGACCTGGCGGTGAGGGCGAGGATCAGGACGAGGCCTAAGTCAGCGAGTTTCTTGTACGGTCGGTGTTGAGATAATGTTGATGTAAGGAGATGAAGGATGCTTGCTATGACATGAGACTAAGATGAAGCCGCCCTTAACGCCGTCGCTAATGGATAACGATGGACAGGGTAGGAACCCCAGGCACTAGCTGAGGACGATAGGGACACTTTGCTGAGGACACTCGTGCAGGGAGGACGTGTGTCGGTGCAGAGACAGAAGTAGATAGACCTACCTAGAGCACCTGTCAGAAAGGGCGTGCGCGTTACTTAACGATTACCCAAGACCCAAACACGTTTTGACCGAATTCAAGCGGATCCAACCGGATTCAATCGGACTCAATAAATGATTCGTATCATCGTGTAGGTCTGAATCAACTTTTGCCGCCTGCTGGCGGTAATACACACACACACACACACACACACACACACACACACACACACACGTATACATATACACACACATACACACATACATATACTTACATATGCACTTAAGCATACATACATACATATACACATACATATACATACACGTACATATGCACACATACATACATACATACATACATACATACATACGAGTATACATGAGTAATATAACTGGAACATTTATGGGAAGTAATAATAATTTCAACAAAATAATAATAGCATAATGACTTACAGAATTATACTTCTATTTAGATATAACACATTAGTAATAGTAATCAGTGACATTATCTACAGCAATAAATGAAGAAAAAGATTGAGTTACAATTGATATTATATATTTTATAAGATAATAAATGTTTTTTTTTACTTTTTTTTAATATCTATATAGTTTTCCTTCTTTCATTTTTTTTTTTTTTCATATCCAGAGATAAGGTGTTAAAATGTTCTTGGAACAAAACTAATAAAATTTTTTTCTAAATAATTCAGTTCTGAATGTTGGACAAACTAAATCTAAATTACTACTTCCAGTATGCTGAGTACTTTCTATGAACTTAAAAACAGTGTTTTGTCCTATTCTTTTGTAAATCAGTAGTAAGGTAAAAAAAAAAATATGAATAGAGTAAAAATCAAGAATATTTAATGAAAAATAAAAGTTAGCTGTCGAGTCCAATTTTTTTTTTTTTTTTCATGAAATAAATACAACAAAAATTTTTATTCTGAATTATAATTAGCTTTGAGAGAAATGAATGCCATGTACTGGCCCAGATAGGCACACAATATGTTCCATCTTTTAAAGTTAATTTTTCATATTCATCTTTAAAGCTATGACATGCTCCATGTGTGTGTGTGTGTGTGTGTGTGTGTGTGTGTGTGTGTGTGTGTGTGTGTGTGTGTGTGTGTGTGTGTGTTATGCCTATTGCACATCTACATGACTTTATTTTTACTTCTATTGAAGTTGGACAGAAAATGAAATTTTAACTTTTTGTATTACTTGTGTTTTTGTCAGTAAACAACAACAACAACAACAACAACAACAACAACAACAACAACAACTACTACTACTACTACTACTACTACTACTACTACTACTACTACTACTACTACTACTACTACTACTACTTCTACTCACATATCTATAGGTGTTAGCGTTGAGCATACTGTTTTGATGCGGTCTCCCTGAAGATTCTTGGCTCATTTCTCAACAACCTGAAGGCTTTCCTGGTGGCAGATTGTGCTACATTACAATCAACACATCATTAACAATAGCATCATCAATATTTTCATTCATTTTCAACTTCTTTTATATCACCAGATCTGTCACGTCACTAATTACTTTTTGTAATGTCATTATTCTATCAAGTACTTTCCAGCTCTCCTACATTTCCTCAACAGTTTAATATTTTCCAAGCCTCCTTTACTTTCTCTATTTATTTATCCATCTGTTTATTCCTGTCCTTGTATTTCCTCCATCCATGCTCCAACCCTCTGATTCTTCCCTTGTCCTCTTCCTCTTCCTCACACACTCCATCACTCCATCCTCTATCTGTTTCCACCTTGAATGTTCTAATTTTCTTTCTCTCATCTTGTCTCCTTCACATACTCCATCCTTCATTTATTTCCATCCTTGCATGTTTAAGTCTTCTTATTCCCTTCCTATCCTCTCCCTCACACACTCCATCACTCCATCCTTCATTTGTTTCCATCCTTACTTGTTCAAATTCTCTCATTCACCTCTTATCCCTTCTGTCACAGACTCCATCACTCCATCCTTGCCTGCTCTTATTCTCTTATTCTCTTCTCATCCTTTCCCTAACAAGTTCCAACACCCTTACACTTCAGTGGAGGTCAAACTCTCTAACCCATAGCTTTCAACACCCAGCCTGCACATTCCAGATGCTGGTCACACATCCCTCCTGCCTTCCAAACACTGTCACACATCCCTCCTGCCTCCCACAGAAGGGTTTCATATCCCCCTACTACAGTGCCCCAGCATTCCTGGAAGTCCTATCTTCCGGCTCCCACAGAAGGGTTTCACATCCCCTACTACAGTGCCCAGCATTCCTGGAAGTCCTATCTTCCGGCTCCCACAGAAGGGTTTCACATCCCCTACTACAGTGCCCAGCATTCCTGGAAGTCCTATCTTGTCTTGGAATGTTCTGTAGTGCATGGTCTGGATCCCACCGAGGTACACGTGGCATTTCTGCTCCGTCATGTCCAGCAGCTGCTCTCGAACCTGTGTAAGAAGAGGTGGTGGTGTTGTACTTTTCCCTGTGATGGACGTGGAGCTGGTGTTTCCAAGAGTGGTTTTCTTTGCAGTGTTGTCAGTGAAAGGGAATAAAGTTGAAGGTTAGGTTTACTTGAGTGTCTGATATCCTAAGACTTTTAGTAATAACAGGTGGTGATGGTAGGAGTAGTGCTGTAATAATAATCCGTCTATCTATATGCCAGGCTGCCAGTCCCACAGGAGGTGGTCCAGACAAAGCACCACACACTTATATACATATCATGAAGAAGAAGAAGAAGAAAAAGAAGAAGAAGAAGAAGAAGAAGAAGAAGAAGAAGAAGAAGAAGAAGAAGAAGAAGAAGAAGAAGAGAAGAAGAAGAAGAAGAAGAAGAAGAAGTTCCTGCAACAAGCAAGAAAAGTAAGATCGCGGTGTGCCAGTGTCAAGCGACCTAACGCCTGGCAAACAATCGCCACAGATATCTAAAGTTGCTAGTAAACTCATTGACTTTATGGGATGAACTTTACAAAATAACTCAGGAGAGGTAATACTAATACTACAGTTCTGTAGCCAGACCCCATCTCGAATAATGCGTGCGTGGAAAAGTTGGAGGGAACACAGCGGAGAATAAGAGAGATGGTTACTTTACTATTCATCACTCAAACTAAAACAATAATCGCAGCATTCTTAAAACAACTGCTAAAAGCAAAACATTCCTCCTTAATCGGATCGTTAACCCTTTGACTTCCACTAGGTACGCCTTTCGCTAATCACCAGTCAATCTGAGACACCTTTACTCGATCGACAGCCATTTTGAACTGGAAAGAAATTGCAAAATGTATTCTTTTCATCGCTAACTTTTTCATAGATGCTTATAAAGACTTCACGCATTGCCTCTAGTGCTGCTAATTGTTTGTGTGACTCAGTGAAAGGTTAACGTAACTCACTAACATCCAAGTGTCGATGACCTTCACCTGTTACGCGTCACTCACTTTATATCCGACAGTGTAGTAGGCCACAAATATCCTCGTTGTGGCCAGCAGGTCTGTTGCTGTTTGTTCATCCTTTGTGTTCCTCTCTCTTAGTGTGTGTTAGATATTTCTGGTCTGCTGTCGTTAGTTCATCTTTGTGTTTCCTTTGTCTTTCTCTTCCTCCTCCTCCTCTCCCTAAAAGACATCTGGAGCGTGTTGATACAAGCTGAAGAGAAGCAAGAGTAGAAAGAAGATGAAGATGAGGAGGAGGAGGAGGAGGAGGAGGAGGAGGAGGAGGAGGAGGAGGAGGAGGAGAAGGAGGAGGAAATGAGATGCCTTTTTTTTTTCCCATATCTCTAATTTCCCCCCCTTCTCTCTCTCTCTCTCTCTCTCTCTCTCTCTCTCTCTCTCTCTCCTCTCTCTCTCTCTCTCTCTCTCTCTCTCTCTCTTCTCTCTCTCTCTCACTCTCTCTCTCTCTCTCCCCTCACTCTCTCTCTCCTCTCTCTCTCATCTCTCTCTCCTCTCTCTCTCTCTCTCTCGATCTCTCTCTCTCTCTCTCTCTCTCCTCTCTCTCTCTCTCTCTCTCTCTCATCTCTCTCTCTCTCTCTCTCTCCCACACACACACAGATAACCCAACCCTTGCCTTCCCTTCCCTTCCTCTACACCTTCTATCCCGGTGACTCAGTATAGTGTACATACATATTTCCTATTTGTTCATTGGTCGGCTCAATAAACGGCAATGAAGCGTCAAAGTTTGTGTTAACGCGTCCATTGGAGGGTCGTTTGATGTGCGGGGGGAATGGGACAATTCATACAGGCCTGGTAATTACAGGAGTTGTAATGATGATAGTAATAATAATAGTAATAACAATAATGATAATGGTTGTTGTTTTTTGTTGGTGGTAGTGGTGATGTGGTGGTGGGGGTGATGATACATCATTGGAAAAATACTATACACGTATGTACGACCTTGTTGCTACACACACACACACACACACACACACACACACACACACACACACACACACACACACACAGTAGGAAAAAAATGTTCACTTGAATGATTTAACTTTTTTCCTAATCTTTTCTTCTCAGCCTCATTAATTTGTACGCACGCACGGCTCTCTATTTAATGAAGCAGTTTTCCTACCTATATTTCTAACAAGAGGGACATCTGTCGTCTTTTTCTCGTGGTAGATGTCACTGGCTATGGCTGCCCTCTGACGTGACTCTTGGGACTGCCTTCTTCCTCTCCCCTTCCACATTCCCCACTCCTGTCTCTCTCCCATACCCTCTGCTTCTCATATCTCCTACACCTCCATCGCCGCCCTCCCGTCGTCTCTCTCTCTCTCTCTCTCTCTCTCTCTCTCTCTCTCTCTCTCTCTCTCTCTCTCTCTCTCTCTCTCTCTCTCTCTCTCTCTCTCATTCTCATTCTCACGGTCTTGTAGCTTTTATTCCTCCGCCCCCCTCTCTCTCCAGAAGCTAATCCGTAGGTCAAGGAAATGATGAGCTCTCACCACCCTCGTCCTGCTCTGCGGATGATGTGTGTGTGTGTGTGTGTGTGTGTGTGTGTGTGTGTGTGTGTGTGTGGGACGTTGGAAGAGAAGAAAAAAAAAAAAGAAGTAACATACAAATAAAGACAAACACTTGAGGCAGTAGAGCCACAGCAAGCCAGCGTGAGTGTACGGCATCGTGGCATTAAACAACGGAGTGAAGGACACTCGTACTTGACCAAAACACATTTCTCTATAACTGCTCTTCTTATATACATTGTAAGCAGATTACCAAGAACATTTTGTCCTTCCACATAAATAAAAAAAATAAAAAAAAGTGAACAGACACTACCACCACCACCACCACACGGGATGGGACTCACAAAGGGGATGGAAAGTCACTACCTCACCAAACCTTCCTTTTATGAAGAAAACAGTAATAATCATAATTGGTTTCATTATTGAAAAGAATCATCAAAGTATATATCGCGGCATCAAACACCGGACAGGCGGGATACCCCAGGTTCCCCACGCCTTTCAGAGCGTTGCAGCCGGTACCCTCTCCCCCTTCCGGCCCTCCCCTATGAATAACTAGATAAACTGGTAACATACCGAGAAAACAGAATGATAGTGACTGCGTGAGCGAGCCCCAGCGTGCGGCGGAGGGCCAGCCACATTGACACTGTTGGCGTCTCTCGATGGACTCAGTGCTGTGTGAGTGAGTGCACGAAACTCAAAACAAACTCTAAAAACTAAATGCTTTGGTGTCGCTGTTTTATTGCTTAAAAAGACACAGCAACATTCCTGACGTGCCTCCAGTAACCAGAGACGCAGAGTGCCTCACTCAGAAACACTCACAAACATCACGTTACTTTATTTCCCGCAACGGGTGAATTCTCCTGTAAATAGTGCTTTAATTGAACTCTCCCTCAAGCCTATTAATATAAAGCAAACTTAAATACAGTGTTCCTGCCGCTGGTACAACACAGCAACACAGCAGCGGAACATGCAGCGTTGTTCATCAGTTTTCTGTCCTTGACGTCTGCTATTACTTTCCGAGAACGTTTTTGTGTTTTGTGGTTTGATTCCATCAAATTATTGGACGGACTGACAGATCTGCCCTCAGCGCTCGACTGCAGTAGTAAAGAAAAGAAAAAAAGTGATATATGTACACAACATAAAGAAACAAAGGCACCGCAAGACTTCATACCATATATTTCCGGTCACCAGTAATTGCATCACTGGCGTATAAATGTAAATTGGAAAATGTGGTAGAAGTTATTCTTATACTTACATAATAATACAGAAGAAATAAATAAAATGTTTTAATCAGAATCTTACACACACACACACACACACACACACACACACACACACACACACAGGTGTAATGGTGTGTTGTGTCGGTGATGGTGCAGCACGTGTGCCAGTCACTACACAACACAGGGGCGAGTTCCCACAGGCGGCTCCAGATCCGAGGACTGCCGACCGTTCTAAAGTTCTTGAATTTCCCCTACCACCTTTTTCACTCCATGACTGATACTCCCATAACAGTCCACAGTACTTAACTTTATCTTATTATCGTTGTTAATATGAATATTCACATTAAAAACAATAGCAGTAATTCTTATTGAACTTTTGGTGCGGCACGAACACAGTTAGGGAAATACTGTGTTCAAATATATCTTCTTTACTCTCCATAGCTATGGGGTTCCCATGGTTCAGTGGATAGAGTGACAGTCTTTGGAACTTTAGATGTAGGGCGCCAGCGTTCGAATCCCTATAAATCATACAAAAAATAAAAAAACATAAAAGATGGCTTGATAAAAATGATTAGCATCATAATAAACAGTATTTTTCTTTAATTAACGCGAACATAAGATGAGGAAATAGACAAACTTTACAGTTAATTTGTTGGGTCCTCGTGGCTTAGTGGGTAGAGTGATGCATTACAAGTTTGGCGGGAGGGAAGCATGGGTTCGAACCCCCACTCGGAACTTGGTAAAAATTTCACAGAGCATCCACTCCAAAACCATGTAATGGGGCTGCCCAGGGGAGCAAGGAAGGTGTTCTGACCTCTCATGCTTCCACCACTTGGACCCCCCTGGCAACTACAAAGACCACCAAACTGACACACTCTGTCTGTTAAGGTCAGATTAGGAGAGCTTAGGATAGCTTAGGATAGGGTCAGTTCAGTGATCTATGTAACTGCCAGGGTCAGGAGCAAAGATCAGCAGAAACACTACCATCAGCAGATGGAAGAGGATGAAGCGGCAGCACTAACACCACCGAGGGAGAGATTAAAATTAAAAATATGTAATTACAATGAGAAAAATGAATTACAAGTAGAAAAATTGCAATTAAGAAAATAAGCGGCAACACTAACACCACCAGGGGAAGCATTAGAATTAGAACAAGTAGACTTAGGAAAATGTATTACAATAAAAAAAAAATGAATCACAATTAAAAATATATTACAATTAAAAGAATAAAACTGAAGAAAATTATAATTAGAATAATTAGAATTAGAATAACTAGAATTAGAATAATTAGAATTTTCTAGAATAATTAGAATTAGAAACAGAAGAATTATAATTTTAATTAGAAGGATAAGAAAAATTTGATTTAAAGAATTATAATTACAATTAGAAGAATTAAAATAAGAATTAGAATTAGAATAATTAGAACTGGAATCAAAAGAATTAAAGAATTAGAAACTACAACAGCATCAGAGCGGAAGCAGTATTTAATGTATTTCTGGTGATCTGGCAGTCAAAAATTATAGGATAAGTGTCTTGAAACCTTCCTCTTGAAAGAGTTCAAGTCATAGGAAGGTGGAAATACAGACACAGGCAAGGAGTTCCAGGGTTTACCAAAGAACGAAATGAATGATTGAGAATACTGGATAACTATTGCATTAGAGAGGTGGACAGAATAAGGGTGTGAGAAAGCAAAAAGTCTTGTGCAGCGAGGCTGCGGGAAGAGGGAAGGCATGCAGTTAGGAAGATCAGAAGAACAGTTGGCATGAAAATAGCGGTAGAAGATAGCAAAAGATGTAACAATGCGGCGATGAGAAAGAGACTAAAGACAGTCAGTTAGAAGAGAGGAGTTGATAAGACGAACAGCTTTTGATACCACCCTGTCTAAAAAGAGCGGTATGAGTGGAACTCCTCCTCCTCCCAGTACATGTAAAGCGTACTCCATATATGGGTGAATAAGGACGGATTCAGAGTTAGCAGCTGGGGGTCGTGACAAAAACTGGCGGAGACGTCTCAGAACACCTAACTTCATAGAAGCTGTTTTAGCTAGAGAGGAGACGTGAAGTTTCCAGTTTAGATTATAAGTAAAGGACAGACCGAGGATGTTCAGCGTAGAAGAAGGGGACAGTTGAGCATCAATGAAGAAGAGGGGATAATTGTCTGGTAGGTTGTGTCGAGTTGATAGATGGAGGAATTGAGTTTTTGAGACATTGAACAATACTTAATTTGCTCTGACCCAATCAGAAATATTAGAGAGATCAGAAGTCAGGCGTTCTGTGACTTTCCTACGTGAACTGTTTACTTCCTGAAGGGTTGGACGTCTATGAAAAGACGTGGAAAAGTGCATTGTGGTATCATCAGCGTAGGAGTGGATAGGACAAGAAGCTTGGTTCATACCATTGATGAATAATAAGAAGAGAATGAGTGACAGGACAGAATCCTGAGGAACACCACTGTTGAGAGATTTAGGAGAAGAACAGTGACCGTTTACCACAGCAGTAATAGAACTTTCAGAAAGGAAACCTGAGATGAAGTTACAGAGAGAAGGATAGAAGCCGTAGGAGGGTAGTTTGGAAATCAAAGCTTTGTGCCATACTCTATCAAAAGCTTTTGATATGTCCAAGGCAACAGCAAAAGTTTCACCAAGATCTCCAAAAAGGATGACCAAGACTCAGTAAGGAAAGCCAGAAGATCATCAGAGCTGCCTTGACGGAACACATACTGGCGATAATATAGAAGGTTGTGAAGTGATAGATGTTTAAGAATCTTCCTGTTGAGAACAGATTAAAAATCTAGATAATCAGGGAATTAAAGCAATAAGACGTTAGTTTGAGGGATTACAACGGTCACCCTTTTTAAGAACAGGCTGAATGTAGGTAAGCTTCCAGCAAGAAGGAAAGGAAAATGTTGACAGAGAGAGTTGAAAGAATTTGACTAGGCGAGGTACAAGCACGGATGCACAGTTTCAGAGAACAATAGGAGGGACCCCATCAGGTCCATAAGCCTTCCGAGGGTTTAGGCCAGCAAGGGCATGGAAAACATCATTGCAAAGGATTTTAATAGGTAGCATAAAGTAGTCAGAGGGTGGAGGAGAGGGAGGAACAAGCCCAGAATCGTCCAAGGTAGAGTTTTTAGCAAAGGTTTGAGCGAAGAGTTCAGCTTTAGAGATAGATGAGATGGCAGTGGGAAAGATGAAAAAGCAAAGTTATTGGAGATGTTTTTGGCTAGGTGGCAGAAGTCATGAGGGGAGTTAGATCTTGAAAGATTTTGAAACTTTCTATTGATGGAGGAGTTTTTTGGTTAATTGGAGAAGATAGTTAGCATGGTTCCAGGGAGAAATATAAAGTGCATGAGATTCAGGTGATGGAAGTCTCAAGTACCTTTGAGTATTGTTTAATTTCATTTGAACATGTTTTTTTTTTTTTTTATCACAAAACTATGAGTGAGCCAGTGAGCCAGATATTTCTGGCAATTCACAATTTCAACACAATTTCAATTCACAATTACAACTAACGACTGCTGTCGTTAGTTGTAATTTTAGCCTTACTGTGAAAAACAATGCACTTCGATTTAGAGGCATCATGGCCACTCCATCCTTAAGTTTCTTAATATACACTTTTAATGATTGAAGCGAGGTTTTCATATCAAACTTCTCTTTTTCATTGCATGTAACTTTCAGTTTATTTAAAAGCCATTCCTCATCTTTATCTGTTGTACAATCACTGTTACCACCATTCATTAATCTCTTACTAAACACTTCAATAACATTATTAATATAATTTTCACCGTCAATAACACCAGACCACTTTGTTTTATCAGACTGTTGCTTAACCTCTTTCAAAAATTCTTTCATATTCTTGTTTCCAATTTTTTTCTTGAATTGCGACAGATCTTTATTCCGTTTCATTTTTCTCACACAAAGACAAAGCCTCTTTGAACACTTTCCCACTCACATTAATTTTCCGACATTCATCAGAGTTTCTATTTCTTCCAGTAATTAGCCATTATTGATAATCGTTCCGTGATTTAGCATACAAATGTTTGACTCGTCTATTCCATCCTGGTATTACACTGAACTTGTTCCTGTCAATAACCTGCTGTGCATAATGACTAGAAGAGTACAAAACATTACCACCAATTATCATATCAATCTCCTCAATTTGTGCAAGGTGGTCAGCTTTCTGGCAACCAACACTACACCATCTAGGTGCCTCGCAGGGCATAATGCCTTGTGTATTACCAATAATATTTTAAAATGCATCTGCAAAATCACTTTTTTTTCCCCATTGGATAAAACACTTATTTCCATGTTCAATTATAATAGTGCTACAGACATTGTTAGACACCCAAGTGAACGTTTGCCGCCATTGGTAAATGATCGGATCCGACAAGTTGATACAGAGCCTTAACATGGTTGACATCCTTTGAGCTTCCTCCTACAATATGGTCTAACCACTTACAGCAGCAGTTACTGTAAGGTATAAAAATAAAAGTGTTACCGTCCATCACGTTAAAATCCAGACAACACAAACAATTTATCTCACAAAAGGTCACCAAGTTGTTCCAGGCTCTGCTTATAAAAGGATCTGCATCAAAACCACCTAAAATAAAAATTTAATTAAAATCATGATTGATTAAAACACTTGAAATGTTCCAAGGCAAACCACCTGTGAAGATATTCTTCAAGTGTCTTCCTTTCCCATGTTACACTCCTCATATATACATTTGTTATAACAATGTTCAAATAACCCACTGGTAATTGCAAAGCAATATAATTTTTCTCATACAGAAACATCTTTACCTTAAAGGTCAAATCTTTCTTCCATATACAGGCCAGTCCACCTTCACACCTCCCTACATTGGATACAAGAGCCTTTCCAGAGTAGGCAGCTTGCACACTTACACCCTCATATTTCTCACTGACAAAATCTGTCACCAAGTCTGTCCTCTAAAACAAAAGTCTCTTGTAGAAAAATAAATTCATACTGAAAACCAGTTAAAGTGCGAATGACATCAATATTCTTCTTTAAAGAACAACAATTATATGTGCAAACTTTAACATCCATATCGAAAAACAAACAACGATATATGTATGTATATATATATATATATATATATATATATATATATATATATATATATATATATATATATATATATATATATATATATATATATATATATATATATTTTTTTTTTTCTTTTCTTTTTTATGTAAGAAGGACACTGGCCAAGGGCAACAAACATCAATAAAAAAAATGCCCACTGAAATGCCAGTCCCGTATATATATATATATATATATATATATATATATATATATATATATATATATATATATATATATATATATATATATATATATATATATATATATATATATATATATATATATATATATATATATATATATATATCGTTTTTCGTTTTTCGATATGGATGTTAAAGTTTGCTCATAAAATTGTTGTTCTTTAGCTGAAGTCAATACATGAAAATAGCTGGACGAAAATAGTCAAACTGACATCGTCTTTCGACACATTACCCGAATAACATGAATCAATCAGCACAGGTCCCACAGTGACAAACACATGGAGACAGGACACCAGCCACTTCACCAAACTACATACACCTAATAACTACATACAAATGATGCACCGTCTCACCACAGGTATGGAACTGACGCAAAATTCTCCACCGGGACCTCTGCCATGTTTCATTTATCTCACCCTCTCATCGCTGGAATAATCACTAATACCTATACAAATTAACCCTGCTACTGACCCAAACCTGAATACCGTTGCATAAAGAGTCAAAAGAGATATTTAACACAAAATACAGATCCTGGACACACCTCTGACACGTCTGCACGCTGCCTAAGCTGGGCTCCTCTGAGACCCGGAAACAACAACGATACGTTGTCAGTCACTGCCTGTGTCCGGCTAAAGTAACACAACCCTACAATCCTATTAAACATTAAACATAAACATGTACGAACATTTATGCACTTAATTCCCAAATTTCCCTGCCTAATGCATTTCATGTAATTCAATAGTCCAACATAATTACCAACATAGACGAAGTTATAACTAAAACACCACAGTACAACCCATAAATAAACCACGCCAAGATGGTTCACTTATTCAGTGATACTTACATATTACATATCACATATTGCATACAACACAGACCTTACATAGAAATAAATTTCTAATATATTGTGATTTTTACTATAATCACAATACATATATGCACTACATTTTTTTCATACTTGGAGGAGACCAACCGAGGCCACAAAAACCGGAAAATGTCCGTTTATGTTCTGCCTATAAACTATATGACTATAAAACGCGCAATCGAATACTTCAGGGATTTAAGTGCCAATAGCTACAATTTAGCTTACAAGTCTTACTCAAATTACCATATTACCATTACCTATTATCCAATGGTTAATATCATGACGTCAGTAATCTTCATTATTATCGCTATTCTCGTTGTAATCATTCTCATATGCACTTGATTTGCATCCTGTGCAAAACAATTCACATCACCAATTGTGAAGGGATGTCACCACCAAGTAAACAAATCTATCAAAAAGGTTGCTGATCTCGTTACCATCGCTACCGTTACATGACATCCGTACAGAGGCGGTGTTCACTTCCTTGCTAATGAAACACGAGGCCAAACAGCAGAGGTCACTGGCTGATCTGTCATCCCTGTCAGCCCACCCGGTGACCCGCGCTGACCTTTCTCAATCCATGGTAGATCCCCACGCTAAATGTAGTTGTTATAGTTCAAGTAATGTGGGCGTATGCACACACACACACACACACACACACACACACACACACACACACACACACACACACACACACACACACACACACACATATGTAAAAAAAAATGTGCATAAAATTTTCTGAACTCATTTCAAACTTTCATTTTCTGGCAAAACCAAGCAAGTCAGGGACAAAACTTTTCTAATAAACTTAGTCTTCCGGGGCAGGTTGGGCTGGGACCTCACCAGACTCCTAAAGCAGCACTTCGCTGCCAATTTAAAAAAGGCGGAGTGGGAACAATAGAAGAAATATATGTTCTTTGAATTACGCAACAACGATTATTCAGAGGTGAGTGACCGAACGCTTCCATAACATAGCAAGTCATCACAAGACAGGCGGGTATGTGAGACTGTCTCGTGGATTTTTTTGATAGCATCAGAAAACGTCGTGTAATATTGAAGTGTAACTTCAGGAGTACATTTGCACACTAAACTAGCTTACATTTAGGGAATGTGCTACATTCAAGTCAGACTACACACACACACACACTCACACACACACACGAGTCTCAGGGTTCCTAGTGAACGAACGTGTTTAGTGAGCAGTGACCTGACGCTAATATAGCCGGCTAGTGTAGACATGGCGCCTTGTGTTGCTGAGTCGACAGGTTGTGTTAGTTCTCCTGTTCTCGAGGCCTTCGTTGCGAAGGTCTCAGAGGTGGAGGCTGAGTTCCATCGAAGGATCTCGGAGGTGCAGGCTGAGTTTCGTGAGAGGATCTCAGACCTGCAGGCTGAGTTCTATGAGAGGATCTCAGCACCTGTGGGAGGGTCGTGCCCCACCGTCACCTTACCTAGTAAGGCGACGGAGGAGCAGTAGTCGGTTGTGTGCAGGGGAGCCAAGAGGGTGAAGGTGCTCAGGGCACCTTCCGTGGAGACGAAGAATCCCTTCAATGTGCTGGAGGAGGGGAAGGAGAAGGAGGTGGACAGGGCTGGAGGAGGCAAGAAGGAGGGGGCAGATGCAGTTACCCTGCCCCAAGGTAGAGTGCTTGTGTTTGGTGATAGTCAGGTTAGGCACTTAGATAGTGCGTTCTGTGCTAGGGATAGGAAGCGTAGGTCGAGGGTGTGTTTGCCGGGGGCCGGGATAGGGAAGGTAGCTGATAGGCTAGACACGTGCTTGGAAAAAGATGGGACCAAGCCCATTGTTTTTCTCAGTGCGGGAGGGAATGACCTTGGTAAGGTCAGGAGTGAGGAGCTTATCAGGAGGTTTCGACAGGCTTTGGACAGGATTAGGGACAAGGGAGGGATCCCCGTGGTATGTGGTGTCTTGCCGAGGAGGGGAGTTGGTGCTGAGTGGCTGTCCAGGGCTATTACAGTGAATCGCAGGCTCGCGAATCATTGTAGGAGTAATGGATGGACGTTCATCGACAACTGGGACCTTTTCTATGGCAGGGACACCTTGTACGCCAGGGATGGAGTGCATTTGTCACGCCAGGGTGTTCGTGTTTTGGCCGAAACACTCGAGCGGGAGGTAACTGCACTCCAGCACTTTTTTCGTTAGTCGGGAGGGAAGAAGGGGTAGTGAGGAGAAGGCAAGGGGCAAATTAGTTAAATCTAGAAAGGAAGCTAGCTTAGGGATGGTGAGAAATAGCTTAAGTGTTTACTACACAAATTGTAGAAGTATTCTGAATAAAATAGACTTGCTTAGAGGAATAGCGAGTGTAGAGAAATTTGATATCATTGCTTTAACTGAAACTTGGTTAGATATGTCAGGAAAAGTATTTAATCCAGAGGTTAAGATAGATGGGTATACAATGTTCTATAAAGATAGAGAAAACAGGAGAGGAGGAGGTGTCGCGTTATACGTTAGGGACACATTACAGTGCTGTATGAACAATAGAATTAAAACAGATAACAAAGCAGAGTCGATATGGGTAGATATTAAGGAAGGATCGCAGTCAGTAGTACTAGGGGTAGTTTACAGACCACCGACCAGTACAGAGGAAATTAACACCTCACTGTGGCAGGAATTAAATAGAGCAGGCAGGTACAGTCAGGTATGTGTGGTAGGAGATTTTAATTTTAGGAATATCGACTGGAGTCTGATTGTGGGTAACAAGGAAGCAGAGGAATTCCTTAAGGTAATTCAGGATAATTTTTTAAAACAGGTAGTCGTAGAACCCACAAGGGGGAATAATATTCTAGATTTAATTCTTACTAACAGGGAGGAAGCAGTCACGCAGGTAGAGGTTGGAGGACAGCTAGGTAACAGTGACCATAGGGAAATTAGGTACAATCTAGAATGGGAAGAAACTGTTAGAAATAAAAACACTAGTAAAATACCTGACTTTAGGAGAGCAGATTTTGAAGAATTAAAAAGGTACCTCCAAGGAGTGGACTGGCAAAGGATGCAGGGTGAGGTCAGGTCAGGGACGGAGTTCAGAGAGATAAGGCAGGATGAGGGAGGTGAGGTGAGGCTCCAGAAGGGAGGAGGAAAGAGGAAGGGGGGAGATAGGTGTGAGTATGTTGGAATGTCAGGTCATGCTGAAATGAGAGAGGTAAGGTCGAGGCGAGTTGATGAGGGAGGGGAGAGGATGGTAGGGAACGAGATGAGGGGATTAGGTGAAGTAAATGTAGATGAACTGTATAAATATTTCGTAGATAAAGTTCATACAGGTCAGTTAGCAAATATCCCGTATAAAACAATAAGATCACAAAAAAATGACCCTAAATGGATGATTGCTAGGTTAAAGCATTATATAGGGCGTAAGAGAAGTATATATAAGAGATTAAGGGCAGGTGAGGAAGTTTTAAGGACACAGTATAATGAATTAGTTAGAACAGTCAGGAAGTTATCGAGGAAAGCTAAGGACAATTATGAATTAAAGGTAGCCAGCCAGGCGAAGACGGACCCCAAGGGATTTTATCAGGTATACAGGACGAAAAATAAGGATACTGTAGGTCCATTAAAAGCAGCAGATGGGGAGCTGGTTAGTTCTGGGGAGGAGATTAGTAAACTTCTGAATGATTATTTTTTAACTGTCTTCACTCAGGAAAACATGCAGGATATGCCAGATAGTGAACAGGTGTTTAGAGCAGATGAGTATGAGAAGCTGACGGATATTTCCATAACTAGGGAGATAGTGGAGCAGGAGATAGATAGGCTAAAAAAGTTCAAGTCACCAGGACCTGATGAAATATATCCCAGAGTACTGAAGGAATGTAAAAAGATTATTAGTGAGCCGTTAGTTTCTGCCTTTAGGAAATCACTGGAGTCGGGTGAGGTACCAGTAATGTGGAGGCAGGCTAATGTAGTACCCATCTTTAAGAAAGGGGACAAAACTTTAGCGTCTAATTATAGACCTGTCAGCTTGACTTCAGTTGTAGGTAAAATGTTAGAGTCAATAATAGCCAGGAACATTAGGGAACATTTAGACAAACATAACTTGATAAATCAGTCACAGCATGGCTTCACGAAGGGGAAGTCTTGCCTGACAAACTTGTTAAGTTTTTACAGTAAGGTGTACGAGGCAGTAGATAATGGTGATAGTTATGATATCTTATATCTGGACTTTAGTAAAGCATTCGACAAGGTGCCCCATCAAAGGCTCCTGAGAAAGGTTAGGGCGCACGGGATAGATGGGAAGGTGTTAGGTTGGATAGGGTCATGGCTTGGTAACAGGCGACAGAGAGTGTTAATAAACGGCTCGAAATCCGAGTGGGGTCATGTCATTAGTGGGGTGCCACAGGGATCAGTATTAGGGCCATTATTATTTCTTTTATATATCAATGACTTGGATAGTGGAATTAGTAGCGATGTTAGTAAATTTGCGGATGACACAAAGATAGGTAGATTAATTAGGTCAGAAGCGGATGCCATCGCCTTGCAGACAGACTTAGATAGAATGAATGAATGGACGGATAGATGGCAAATGCAATTTAATATCAATAAATGCAAAGTGCTTAGCGTAGGTAGAGGAAATCCACACAATAGGTACACATTAAACACCCAAACTCTGGTAGGTACAGGGTACGAGAAAGATTTAGGAGTTATAGTTAGCTCTGAACTCCGTCTAGGGAAACATTGCATAGAAGCCAGAAATAAGGCAAATAGGGTACTAGGATTCATTTTTAGGAGTGTTAAAAGTAGAAGGCCGGAAGTAATATTAAAGTTATACTTGGCGCTGGTCAGACCTCATCTAGACTAAGCTGTGCAGTTCTGGTCCCCACATTACAGGAAAGATATAGGTCTATTAGAATCAGTACAGAGGAGAATGACTAAAAGGATACAGGGGATGAGGAGTATTCCTTACGAAGCGAGGTTGAAGCGGTTAAATTTACATTCTCTAGAGAGATGTAGGTTAAGAGGTGACCTGATAGAAGTCTTTAAGTGGTATAAGGGTTATAACAAGGGAGATGTAAGCAAAATTCTTAGGATCAGCAACCAGGGTAGAACAAGAAATAACGGGTTCAAGCTTGAAAAATTTAGGTTTAGGAAGGAGATAGGAAAAAATTGGTTCTCAAATAGAGTGGTAGATGAGTGGAATGGACTCAGTAATCATGTAGTTAGTGCTAGGACACTAGAGAGCTTTAAGAGAAGATTGGACAGGTTTATGGATGGGGATAACAGATGGAAATAGGTAGGAGTGTTTCATACAGGGACTGCCACGTGTAAGCCTGGTCGCTTCTTGCAGCTTCCCTTATTTCTTATGTTCTTATGTTCTTATGTTCACACACACACAGTTGGTAGCGCAGTGGTTGGTACGCCTGATTCATACTCTGGAGGACTCAGGTTCGAATTCTGGGTAAGGTTAGAAGTCTTTGGGTGGACTTCTTTGCAGTGTAGCCACTGCTCACCTGGCAGTGATTAGGTACCTGGTGTAAATCGGAATTAGTGACCCGCAGCTAGGTAGGATAAACAAACTCTGAATAGAAAAATACACACGGGGTGACCTGACTATCCTGTGCCTAGTCTACCAGGCTGACCGGCGCCATCTGGCACCCTAAGTATCAACTTGTAACATACTTCCTTAAGGTTAAATGTGTATGTATATTACTGTATAAGTACGCAATATGTGGACTTTCAGCTATAAGGCTGCAAGATTAATAAACCGGATATTATTATTATCAATTATAATTATCATTATTATTTATAATAATTATTACTATTATTACACACACACACTTCCGAACTCATGCCATGTTTCTCCCTATTTAAAGACCATAAGAACATAAGGAAAGCTGCAAGAAGCTAGTAGACCTATACGTGACACCCTCTGCAAGACAACAAGAAAAAAAAAAATACCATCTATAGCCAGTTTGTAGCCACTTATTCTTATCAACTATACAATGGATTTGAAATACTCTCAATGCTGACGATACGAAATTTCTGTGTCAAAAGTCCTTTACAGGCACCAGCGCGCCCTGCATCACTCCGCCTCACGCACCACCCCAGCAAAGACTGGCCAGGGTCACCACTCACCATTGCCACGCACCATTTCTCATCCTCGCTGGTCTGTTGCTCGTACATACCACCAATATATTATTTTCTTCGATCAACAACTTAAATTTCTATGATTTAGGAAGCCACAGAACGCCTGACTTCTGATCTTTCTAAAATTTCTGATTGGGGCAGAGCAAACTTGGTATTGTTCAATGCCTCAAAAACTCAATTCCTCCATCTATCAACTCGACACAATCTTCCAGACAACTATCCCCTCTTCTTCAATGACACTCAACTGTCCCCCTCTTCTACACTGAACATCCTCGGTCTGTCCTTTACTTATAATCTGAACTGGAAACTTCACATCTCATCTCTAGCTAAAACAGCTTCTATGAAGTTAGGTGTTCTGAGACGTCTCCGCCAGTTTTTCTCACCCCCCCAGCTGCTAACTCTGTACAAGGGCCTTATCCGTCCATGTATGGAGTATGCTTCACATGTCTGGGGGGGTTCCACTCATACTGCTGTTCTAGACAGGGTGGAATCAAAAGCTTTTCGTCTCATCAACTCCTCTCCTCTAACTGACTGTCTTCAGCCTCTCTCTCACCGCCGCAATGTTGCATCTCTAGCTGTCTTCTACCGCTATTTTCATGCTAACTGCTCTTCTGATCTTGCTAACTGCATGCCTCCCCTCCTTCCGCGGCCTCGCTGCACAAGACTTTCTTCTCTCTCTCACTCCTATTCTGTCCACCTCTCTAACGCAAGAGTTAACCAGTATTCTCAATCATTCATCCCTTTCTCTGGTAAACTCTGGAACTCCTTGCCTGCTTCTGTATTTCCACCTTCCTATGACTTGAATTCCTTCAAGAGGGAGGTTTCAAGACACTTATCCACCAATTTTTGACCACTGCTTTGACCCTTTATGGGACTGCCATTTCAGTAGGCATTTTTTTTTTATTAGATTTTTGTTGCCCTTGGACAGTATCCTTCCTACATAAAAAAAAAAAAAAAAAAACTATCTCATCATATGATTACTTAGTGCAGCGCAAGGTGGCTTTAGTACCAGGTGGATATCACATAAACCATCTTTATCTAGTTGGTGAAGCTTATCGTGATGGCAAACCTTACTGAATGCGCACATGCCTCGTCAGACTTAGTAATCGAGTTTAGTCACTGCTATCCGTTTTCAACATAAACACATCCAGGCTTATAAACAACTGGTGCCCATAATCTATTGTTGCAGAACAGAGAATATCATAGTCAGGTCCTAATTTCTAGTCCATCTTGATCAACCAGGAGAGAAGGGAGGAAGGGATGAGGGTGGATGGTCATTTCAGGGATAACAAAGCGTCAGTAGCTCCAACTAGCTCGTTGTGCGGTCTCGAATCCTCAAAAATATTCGCTTCATATCTTGTTTCCTTCGCACAACTTTTCATTATTTTAAGGCAAGAACTCAAATATGTTAAAACTAGTGGTGTATCTGCAAATTATACACAGGCATCTGTAAAACAAGGGTGAAATTATCATTATCGTACGTTACTGTAACGAGACAGATATGAAGCACTTAACATAAAAGGAAACGATTCTTGTGTGTGTGTGTGTGTGTGTGTGTGAGAGAGAGAGAGAGAGAGAGAGAGAGAGAGGATTATCCACCCTCGTTGCATGTTAGCAATGAAATACTCATTTGTAACATGTCATATATACTTCATATTTGTCAAGATATTGTAACATTGTAAACAGTAAAGGTTTAGCAGAAAATTAATTGATCCGATATTAAAATTGTGGCATGAATTTAACTGACTCTTACAATATTCCCTCCACTCTCCACAGTGTCCACACACACACACACATACACACACACACACACACACACAAAGTTGAGGATTACAGACTTAATTTACTTCAAAACAGCATACTGACAAATACTGATCTAAAATCCAAGCAAAGTAAAATATCCCGGACAGAGCCTCTTCACAAGGGAATGAAAAAAAAAAAAAAAAAATCGGAAGAGAGAGGCTGCCGAAGGTTTAGTGAGGCGGTATAAAAGATCTGAGACGCTCTCCAAACACTCCAATTAGAGGCGATGGAAGGGCGATCAGTGTTGGTGGCAAGTGTGATGCCGGGGAGCAAGTATATCCTTAATTAACACGGTCGGAATATCACACGCACGAAAGAAGATTTTTATCAAAAGTTTTAATTTGTTCTGTTATTTCCAAAAGATCTCCAGTTTCAGTTTTCTCTTTTATTTCGGAAATCAATCTGCACATTATAAGTTTCAAATGTGAGCCACAAAATTAATTTACCCGTCGTGCACTGAATAAGATGGAGGCAAATATTGCTATGCCGCGACACACAACGCTTTCAATTTTACCTTTTTGACAGCCGAATGTGTCGCTTTTTTTTTTCTTTGCATTTGCTGGTCTTCTTCAAACACACATATAAAATAGTAACAACAACAACAACAACAATAACACTGTTACTGTTACTGCACACTTTTCTATCCACAATATAATGAAAAAAAAAAAAAAAACATTGGAAGGGCAGCATTTCGATTACAACGTCAAGGAAACTCCATCAGCCGCCACAGCACCTCACGCATAAGTAACCCTTGCCATGAAAACCAGCGGGCCATAACACAATTAGCTCACTAATGACTCTCACTAGACAATGAGAAATGATCTGAGAGTATTAACAGTTCTCTTCATTTAATTAATTGATGAGAATGATCCAGACAGCTGCCTAGATCTTCGACCAAGTGCACACTGTCCTAACGTTATTCTTTACTCGCTTAAGAATCAGCGTCTCATTTTTTACTTATACTCGTGTATTCCTTATTATTATATTCTGGCTAGGAAAAATGTACAATGTAGGAAATAAAGCAGAGTTATCTTTTTGGGTCTTTTTTTTTTTCTTTTTTATGTAGGAGGGGCACCGGCCAAGGGTGACACATCTGCAATAAATATAAAAGGCCCACCAAGGTGCCGGTCCACGAACAGAGTCGAAAGCGGTAGTCAAAAATTACAGGATAAGTGTCTTGAAGCCTCCCTCTTGAAAGAGTTCAAGTCACAGGAAGGTGGAAATACAGAAGTAGGCAGGGAGTTCCTGAGTTTACCAGAGAAAGGGATGAATGATTGAAATAGTGGTTAATTCTTGTATTAGAGAGGTGGACAGAATAGTGGTGAGAGAAAGAAGAAAGTCTTGTGCAGTGAGGCCGCGGGAAGAGGGGAAGCATGCAGTTAGCAAGATCAGAAGAGCAGTTGGCATGAAAATAGCGGTAGAAGACAGCTAGAGATGCAACATTGCGGCGACGAGAGAGAAGCTGAAGACAGTCAGTTAGAGGAATTGCTAAGATGAAAAGCTTTTGATTCCATCCTGTCTAAAATAGTGGTACGAGAGGAAGCCCCTCCCACCCCACAATATATGTAAAGCATATTTCATTCATGAACGGATAAGGCCTCTGTACAGAGTTAGCAGCTGGGGAGGTGAGAAGAACTGGCGGGGATATCTCAGAACACCTAACTTCATAGAAGCTCTTTTACCTAGAGATGAGATGTGAAGTTTCCAGTTCAGATTATAAGTAAAGGACAGACTGAGGATGTTCAATGTAGAAGAGGGAGACAGTTGAGTGTCATTGAAGAAGAGGGGATAGTTGTCTGGAAGGTTGTGTCGAGTTGATAGATGGAGGAATTGAGTTTTTGAGGCATTGAACAATACTAAGTTTGCTCTGCCCCAATCAGAAATATTAGAGATATCAGAAGTCAGGCGTTCTGTGGCTTCCCTGCGATAATCATTTACTTCTTGAAGTAGTAGTAGTAGTAGTAGTAGTAGTAGTAGTAGTAGTAGTAGTAGTAGCAGTAGTAGTAGTAGTAGTAGCAGAAGCAGAAGCAGCAGCAGCAGCAGCAGCAGCAGCAACAGCAGCAGCAGCAGCAGCAGCATTAGTAATAGTAGTAGTAGAAGTACTACTACTACTACTAATACTACTACTACTAGTAGTAGCAGTAGTAGTAGTAGCATTAGTAGTAGTAGTAGTAGTAGTAGTAGTAGTAGTAGTAGTAGTAGTAGTAGTAGTAGCAGTTGTTGTTGTTGTTGTTGTTGTTGTTGTTGTAGGTAGTAGTAGCAGTAGTGGTAGTAGTAATAGTAGTAGTAGTAGTAGTAGTAGTAGTTGTTGTTGTAGTAGTAGTAGTAGTAGCAGTAGTAGTAGTAGTAGTAGTCTATCAACTATGAGTAAAGCAATATATAAATAAAACAAAGGCATCTCTTTCCTAAATACATACTTAATCATGTAATGATGTCCAAACGCACCTGAGCCCAGATTGCCTACACACCCACTTAAAGAAAGGAAGAAAAGGACAAATATAGATAAGAAGTCATAATACCGATAGGAGAGCACAAGTGTAGCTCAGGTCTTGTATACGACAATTAGGTAAATACACACACACACACACACACACACACACACACACACACACATCCCACTGATAAAAAGGAATTTCAAAGGATGTAGGAAAACGAGATAAAAATCAAAGTATTTCCATTCTGAATAGCTATGAATGTTGCTCTAGTGTTCTCTCTTACGTAGGATTTTATAGTGAACTGTAAGCTGCGTTACATTTCTTTTTTAACATGATACCGTTCGCGCTTATTTTTAGAGTACGATTAAGGGAGAAAAGTATATGATAGTTGTGCAGCAGCAGGAACAGCAGTAGTAGTAGTCGTAGTCGTAGTAGTAGTAGTAGTAGTAGTAGTAGTAGTAGTAGTAGTAGTAGCAGTAGTAGTAGTAGTACATAAGAACATATGAACATAAAGAATAAGGGAAGCTGCAAGAAGCCAACAAGCCAGCACGTAACAGTCACCCTATGAAACATACATACAGTATCTACTTATTTTCGTGTATGATCACTATCCATACATTCCTATAATTTTCTGAAGCTTAGTACCAACAGTTTGATTAATGAGCCCATTCCATTCATCTACCACTCTATTTCAGAACTATTTCCTTCCTCTCGTTTTCTTAAACCTAACTTATTTTCAAGTTTGAATCCGTTATTTCTTGTTCGTAGTAGTAGTAGTAGTAGTAGTAGTAGTAGTCATAGTAGTAGTAGTAGCTACGGTAATAACACTCATGAAAATTATAACTACTAATATGAATAATAATGACATTAAACACTCACGTGTAATGTGCTGCACTGAAATTTTTAGCCAAGTGCAGCTTTGTATGCATGGACTGTGGAGGGTTTTAATGACTATAACGGCTAAACTGCGTATCGGGTGACATTATATACGAATATTGAACGTGCTTTATCAGGAATTATGAAATTACGGAAAACTTTACACAGATCGCATTGGCTCATTATAGACTGACTGTAAACTGAAGGTAATGTTAAAAAAAAAATTAAATGAATAGATGAATAAACAAATAAATAAATAAATAAATAACAAATAGATAAATAAACAAATAAACAGATGAATGAATAAACTAGGAATGTGACAGACCATAAGAATTTATTTATTTATTTATTTATCTATTTTCCACTATGGAGGCTTATCTCAACTTTCCTTTGTTGCTTTTCATGTGTGTACAAGAAAGGCAATTTTCCCTCATTAGCCGCGAGGTTCATGGTACAAATACAGCTTTGTTCGGTAATCATTAAGCACATTGTTACAAACTCTTCATTATTATCGTCACCATCTTTAAATAACAGCTTATGAGGAAAACAACAAACAAAAGACAATGTTATGATGGAATGTGGAAAAAAAAATAATAGGCAGACATTTCTGAAATTAATTTAGCTTCCCTATTGAAACCATTTTTTACTTAGCTTTGTTAATGAACGACAATGACTCTTTTATTTTATCTATTTATTTATTTATTTTTCTATTAACTAACCTCTTACACACGCGGAAACATAATCTCGTACTGCATCTCACATATTAATATCAAACCATGAAAAAAATCTAGAGGTATACGCCACATTCTCACAAGAAGGAGCAAGCACCCACCAGCCACACGAGCCACGCCACAATGCACGGGCGCCTTGAGACTATCCCCCCCCCATCCAGGGGCGGCCAGGCGCTCACAGGCGGCAAATTCCGTTTTCTGTGACGCGGAATACCCTGAGTATGCAGCAATTTTTAGCCTCCAGTGTCCAGGAAATTGACCTTTACACACACTGTTGCTCCCTCGTCGCCATGAAAACTCTTGCAAATGGGTTATATCTTCCACTTGTGATGTCAGTCCCGGGCGGGTGTGAGGGGGAAGAAGGGCCAGCGAGCAGCAACGGTGGAGAGAAATGGTGAGAACACAAAAAGCCTCTGCAGGGAGCCGGGACTGGCCGCCTTGACATGTTGTGGCTGATTTGAGAGAATGGCACCGCGGGAGGGGACTTGGCCACGCTGAAGGGACGCGAGACACTGGGCTGCAAAGGTTAAGGATTTTGAAGCTACAAAGATTTCCCTTAAATTGTGCCACTTTTTCGCAGCACACAGTGGCGTTGTCACTGGCTGGATTAAAGTGTCAGGAAAAGGTAGCAGGGAGGGTGGATATCCTAGCATCTAAAGGGAGGTGGAGACGAAGAAGAGGGAGTGTGTGCTCTGAGAGCAGGTGAAAGATAAAGTGAAATGTACCGTGATGCTTGTGCTTTGTGGATGACGAAAAGAGAGACGAAAAGAAAACGATCACAGGATGAAACTAAGGAAAGGAAAGGGGTAAAGGAAGAGAACGTGCCTCAATAATTCATGAAAATGTGGAGGGGAGACCTGACGAGGTTTTGTGTGTGTGTGTGTGTGTGTGTGTGTGTGTGTGTGTGTGTTTCGTAAAGACGCAGCAGCATGGAGATGATGCCCCTTCGACCTTGTGTCCTAGTTCGTGATGAGAGAGAGAGAGAGAGAGAGAGAGAGAGAGAGAGAGAGAGAGAGAGAGAGAGAGAGAGAGAGAGAGAGAGAAAGAGTCTCCTTCAGCACCATACGACAGACTTGCTGGAAACCTAAACGGAAAAAAAAAGAGGCTGTGGGCTCAAGGAGTTGATTAGACTGGCTGGAACAAAAATGAATTAGCGAGTGATTTATGGCGGGGACCAAGGTTACCGCTCCCTCAAGAGTAGTGTGCAGAGGTGTGGGGGGGGTGAGGTGGCTACAGGATACAGAATCCGGTAGGCCACTGTAAGGAAATGATGCAGTGTGTGGGTGATGGGGAGAGTGAAGGGAGATGATAACTGTCTGTAAGCCATCTATTCTTCATCATGTTATCTATCACTCATTCAATCCATCATATCCTATTTGTCAATAAAGTCAATCAGCCTATCTATCTATCTATCTATCTATCTAACCGTCTGCCTGTCTGTCTCAAAAGGTGTGTGTCTCAAGGAGTTCTCGTCCTCCTTCTCTTCTCTTCATCGTGGCAAACTGTCAGGAGACAGTCTTGTTAATGAATACTGAAATTGCTTCTGCAGGTGTAATGAAACAAGAGGAAGACTGACAAAGGTAAATGGGAAAGAGGAGAAATAATAGTCAAGTGAATTATGAAGGAAAATGAAAAGTAGGAAGAGGAGAAGGAGAGCCTATGAAACGTACAAAATAGCTCGTGTCTGTAAAATATGTTTACCAACAACCAGCTGGTCTGTTGAGCCTATTACATGGCCTATATACTGCTCACAATTAATGGCTACATATCAAACACATTACCCATCATGCAGACACCAGACTCCGCGCTACTGTGTGAAGACACCCGCGTTCGAAAAATATATAATAAGGAACTTAACTATATGTGTATTCCTTGTTCCCCAAAATACGAAGAGCAAAGCAGAGGTAACGTTTGCGATCAATTTGTTACGAAGAGTGAGATCTGACAAAGCAAAGTTACTCACTCGCCTAGAACACTGAATTTGGAATACCACAACTTTCCTTGTACCTAACCAGTGAGTAGCTTCTGAATGCCCGGCCACGGAAACATTACTGACTACAACGTGCACGAGATGGTAATTAATCTGGTGGTGCTTGCTAACTAATGAATTTTCAACAGTTTTACTTTGGCGGCAGTTACATACAGAGCAACTCAACTCAAGTCAAGGTCGCCAGGAGCATGATTCGACGTAACGATTTTCCAGAACAACTACCTGAAATACAGACGCAATTAAACCTGACTTGTGCCGCAGTGGATGTTACATGAGGCAGCAGCAGCAGCAGGAAGAGGAGGATAAACGGGCGGGACGCAGACCCAGAGTTTGTTGGACGGAATGAGGAAGAGGCGGCGATGGTAACTTGAAAGGGAAAGGAAGCACGGAGCGGAGGGACAAGGGAGAGTATTTAGCAGGAAAGAAATGGGGCAAAAAGTTTAAAGGTGAAGAGAAAAAAAAAAAAAAAAAAAAAAAAAAAAGCGGCACAGGGAAAAGGGGACGCGTGGTTAGACTAGCTGGGATGGTGAGACGTTGGGGAGAGGGAGGGAATAGGGGGAGAGGCGTGCAACCAATGGTCCGAAAAGGGAAAGTGTTGAAACCTCACAAAACAGGAAGAATAAAGAAGAGTCATGATGGAGGCACTGAAGCTCATGCGTGGCGCACCTCAAACAGAAATGCAACGTATTCATTACTCGATATTTTGTTTCTCTCTTCCTCCTCTCTAATGACTGGCCTGACCTTTTCCTTTCTATTACAATGGAAAACTAATAGAAAAGGATAGAAACGGGAATTCAGAAGTAGTTTTGCCAATGTTGGGATTTGTAGCGACATGCTTTTTCATCCACCAAGTGTTAAGTTCCTTCCTAGACTGTTTCCTAGACTGACGGATTACTCTGCTCCCTTTATCAGGAGAGAGTTTTTACAATTCTGTTTTCTCTCTTTCTGTTCTTTTTTCTCTCTGTTTCCCTCCGGTCTATTTTTGCATTCTCTTTTTCTCCATTCTTCCTCTTTCTCTTTTTTCTCCCTGTCTTTTGTCCATCTGGTATTCTTTATAATTTTCTCTTTTTTTTTCGTGTGTCCATTTCAATACTCTTACTTTTCTACTTTAACCTTTTAGTTTACACTTTTATTTCTCAGTTTTTTCCTCGTATGTGAGTTTTAAACTTTGAGTCTTCCTATTTCTTTCACATTTTTTTTTTCAGAGATATAACACATTAAATTTGTTGATCTTTGCTCCATATTGCTACCGGTAAGCAGTCGTTGATCAGAACGGTCCAAATTATGATATTCCGGGAGATGGTTATTTGTGATCAACCCAGCAGGCCATTGCCAAAGTTACATCGCCTCCTGTTGAATTAATCACTTTTGATCGTCACTCACACAAACAATATGTTAAACTGACGCTCTTTAATTTACAAACCATCAAAGACAACAGGGAATCAATGTATCGTTCCTTTGCAAAGGATTTCTCTGAAAAATAACACACACACACACACACACACACACACACACACACACACACACACACACACACACACACACACACACACACACACACACACACACACACACGCACACACACACACACACACACACGCACACGCATACATATATATATATATATATATATATATATATATATATATATATATATATATATATATATATATATATATATATATATATATATATATATATATATATATATATATATATATATAATACATAAAAATAAACATATAAAATAAAATAAATAAATAAATAAGTAAAATAAAAATAAAAATAATGCATGTATTAAAAGATTTGAAATACTCAACTATTTTGAGGTATGTTTAGAAAGTCTACCCGAAAGTTGCACTAGACATTGTCTTGGCACAACAACAAGAAGCTACAGGACTCATAAGTCATATTCTTTTTTTTTTTTATACATTTGGTAGAAGAATCAATTGACAAGGCTGCCACATCACAGTGAAGGATTAGCCTCGTTTCGTGTGATCTGTGGGTTATTTTGGTGAGCGGTGAGTAGGTAGATAAAAGGCGGATATGGTGATGGCTAGTTAATAGAAGGAGTGGTGATGACTAGTGGTGGTGACTAAGAAGATAATAATGGTGATGATGATGACGATGATGATGGTAATGATGATGACAATGGTGATGATATTGATGATGACATTGATGGCAATGATGGAGGAGGAAACACATCAGTTTTTAAATAGGTAAGTGGTAGAAAGAGGAGGAGGAGAAGGAGGAGGAGGAGGAGGAGCAGAAACATCATGATAATAATGATGAAGATAGTGTTCATGATGGAAGAGACATAATGGGAAAAAAAAAGAAAGAAGAAAAAAAAAGAATATATATATATATATATATATATATATATATATATATATATATATATATATATATATATATATATATATATATATATATATATATATATATATATATATATATATATATATATATATATATATATATATATATATGTAAGGTAGACAGGAAACAGGGAAGCAAGATGATGATGGAAAAGAAAATTGGCAAAATTATAAGAAATACGTAGGAAGAGGAAGAAGAGGAAGAAGAGGAAGAGGAGGAAGAGGAAGGAAAGGAGGAGGAGGAGGAGGAGGAGGAGGAGGAGGAGGAGGAGGAGGAGGAGGAGGAGGAGGAGTTGGAGGAGGAGGAGTAGGATTTGGAAGAGGAGGAGGAGCATGTGTTCCTCTCGCTATGTAAAACACGTGTTGCTGAGCAAACACAAGCTCACACACCTTTTTAGAGAAACCTTTTCTGTGAACAACAACCATTTATACATATAATGTTTGCTTTGGCCTCTCTCTCTCTCTCTCTCTCTCTCTCTCTCTCTCTCTCTGTGTGTGTGTGTGTGTGTGTGTGTGTGTGTGTGTGTGTGTGTGTGTGTGTGTGTGTGTGTCAGTTGCCTCAGACACCAATGTTTCAGTGAGGAAAAGAAGATGAGGTTTAGTAGAGGAGAGGTGATGTTCTACAGATTGAAAAATTAGATCTGAGACCACAAATGATGCAGAAATTAATGAAGAAAAGTTGAGAGGGGTGCCAAGACACTTAGGGTCGATACAAGAAGAGCAGTCCGACCTGGGGACATCTGTGGTCCCCTCCCCGGGTGGAGACTCCGAGGTATTATTATGATGGCCATCACAATGACAACTGACAGGAAACGCAAAAGTGGTCGGCATGACGTAAGGGAGAAGTGAGTCACTGTCACTAATTTTCAGTAGGAATTGACTATGAAAACTGTTGTAGACAATCCCTATAAAAGCAATACTGAGACTGACTACGAAAGGTTAACCCTCGACATTACTGTTATGCTGAGAGCATAACAAAAGTGATAGTGTCTGGCATGGAGGCGTACATTCCTCACTCTTTTTCTCAACCTAAACCTTCCAAACCTTGCAAGACTTTTCTCGGGCTATACATGATGGAGAGGCAGCCCACTAAAGGTACTTGATCCCTCAATCACCAGAATCTCATGCGCTTTATATTTCTGCCAGGGACCATGTCAAGTCTTCGCTCAAACCTTTGCTAAAAACTCTACCTTGGACGATTCAGAGTTTGTTCCTCCCTTTCCTCCATTCTCTGACTACTTCATGCTACCTATTAAAATTCTTCACAATGATGTTTTCCATGCCCTGGCTAGCCTAAACCCTCGGAAGGCTTATGGACCTGATGGGGTCCCTCCTATCGTTCTCAGAAACTGTGCCTCCGTGCTTGCACCTTGAATAGTCAAACTCTTTCAACTCTGTCTGTCAACATCTACCTTTCCTTCTTGCTGGAAGTTTGCCTACATTCAGCCTGTTCCCAAAAAAGGATGACCGTTCTAAGCCCTCAAACTAATGCCCTGTTGCTTTAATTTCCTGCCTTTCTAAACTTTTTAATTTATCATCAACAGGAAGATTCTTAAACATCTATCACTTTACAACCTTCTGTCTGGTCGTCAGTATGGATTCCGTCAAGGCCGCTCTACTGGTGATCTTCTGGCTTTCCTTACTGAGTCTTGGTCATCCTCGTTTAGAGATTTTGGTGAAACGTTTGCTGTTGCCTTAGACATAGCAAAAGCTTTTGACAGAATATGGCACAAAGCTTTCATTTCCAAACTATCCTCCTACGGCTTTTATCGTTCTCTCTGTAACTTCATCTCAAGTTTCCTTTCTGACCGTTCTATTGCTGCTATGGTAGACGGTCACTGTTTTTTTTCCTAAATGTATTAACAGTGGTGCTCCTCAGGGTTCTGTCCTGTCACCCACTCTCTTCCTATTATTCATCAATTATCTTCTAAACCAGACTTCTTGTCCTATCCACTCCTACGCTGATGATACCACCCTGCACTTTTCTACGTCTTCTCATAGACATCCAACCCTTTAGTTCATGAAACGAAACCACAGAACGCCTGACTTCTGATCTCTCTAAAATTTCTAATTAGGGCAGAGCACACTTAGTATTGTTCAGTGCATCAAAAACTCAATACCTCCATCTATCAACTCGACACAAGCTTTCAGACAACTATCCCCTCTTCTGCAGCGACACTCAACTGTCCCCCTCTTCTACACTGAACATTCTTGGTTTGTCCTTCACATCTCATCTCTAGGTAAAACAGCTTCTATGAAATTAGGCGTTCTGGGTCTTCTCCGCCAGTTTTTTTTTTTTTTTTTTCTCACCCCCTACCCACAAGCTGCTGTGTACAGGAGCCTTATCCGTCCATGTAAAGGTTATGCTTCACATTTATTGGGGGGTTCCATTCACACCGCTCTTTTAGACAGAGTGGAATCAAAAGCTTTTCGTCTTATCAACTCCTCCTCTCTAACTGACTGTCTTCAGCCTCTTTTTCATCGCCGCAATGTTGCATCTCTTGTTATCTTCTACCGCTATTTTCATGCCAACTGCTCTTCTGATCTTGCTAACTGCATGTCTCCCCTCCTCCCTCGGCCTCGCTGCACAAGACTTTCTTCATTCTCTCACTCCTATTCTGTCCACCTCTCAAATGCAAGAGTTAACTAGTATTCTCAATCATTCATCCCTTTCTCTGGTCTTGAGACGTAAGGTGTTGCCAGATGTATATCCAACCTTTTACCTAAACGTACAGTTCTCGTTTATTTATAGGTATTTATAATGTAAAGACGTACTGATTTATTGCACATACTGTAAGGTTGTGAAAGTATATGTAGAGGTGAGATTAAAAGCTTTAAAAAAATATAAAAGTCAAATTCCGCTTCCCAAGTCTGATATCGTGGGCTCTGATGAGGGAAATAATCCTGGAATCAAAATCGCATGGTAGCCACACTTGCATTCATACCATGGGAATAATATATATATATATATATATATATATATATATATATATATATATATATATATATATATATATATATATATATATATATATATATATATATATATATATATATATATATATATATATATATATATATATATATATATATATATATATATATATATATATATATATATATATATATATATATGAATCGACTTTTCTGTGATGCCTGTCAGCACTACGTATATTTTACTTTGTTTATACACATCTTAACACTGTTCCTCGAATACACCTTGCTGTTGCTCTTATGGTCTCTGATGCTGGATGTGAGGCTTAAAATTTCGTTACTTTATGGTGCAAACGTTTCTTATGAAGATTTAACGATAGGAGCTCGTTAAAACATTTTCCAGAAGTATTTCTCAAATTTCTTCGCTGAATTTAAATGGCATACGCATGTATAACATTAGCTTCTCTGAAGGACGACCAGAAATACGCATCCTATTTTCCCAGAATACAAAGAGGTATCTCTTGAATTCTTTGCTCTGTGGTCGTGCTCTCCCTTCCTACCGTGTCGTGAAATGAAAACAAACAGAGGCACAAAGCATTACTTTTCCCAGGTGGTCTGTTGATGCAGTTATGAATAAAGAAGTATAAAATTTAGGTTGAGAGCATGACATAATCCACTTCTCAACTCTCTTTCAAAACAAATACCACCTGGTAAAGTAGAGCAGGAAATCGACTGCTTGCAAATTATGGTGACACACTGAAGGCACGGCTGCACTAACTCACTTTGCCAGAAACAATTAACGCAGAGCAACATAACGTAGGTCAGGTGAGGGCACAACTGCTGAGCAAGGTCAAGGCCACGCTTCTTGAATTTTCCTGGTCAGGTTCTGGTCAACGGACTTGCCAGCGTCCCGACTCATGGTCCGCCTGACGCTCGCCTGCAATCCAGTGACACACGGCGTCCAGGGAACCATTTGTCACTCCCACAGTCGGCTCAGGTCGGTTGATGCTGCAATGGAGAACCCCCTTAGGTTTGCGGCACTGCACCGTAAGCCTCCAGCCAACAGCCGTGCAGGGAAGCACATTCATAGCCACACCTCCCCACCTGCCGCCTTAATGAATATGGCATTACTAACGTCTGGACTGTTACGGCCAGCAATGATCGCAGCCTGACATGCAAGACCCTCATTCTCAACACTCTCCTCCTGGCAGTTACTGATTAACTTATTTGTGAGTTTCTCGCTTTGTTCTGTCATTCAATAACTACAAGGCTACCAACAAAACATTAGTGAAATCCTCAGATATTGCAAAATCATTTCATCTTTAGATTTTTCTATGCATGTTGAATATTTACGTTACGAAAGGAACACATTGTACATTTCATTTCAAGATATTTTCTTGTCACTATAATATTGAATATATATATATATATATATATATATATATATATATATATATATATATATATATATATATATATATATATATATATATATATATATATATATATATATATATATATATATATATATAGTTATAGTTATAGTTATAGTTATAGTTAAAAAGATCATAATGTCTGTCAACATCTACCTTTCCTTCTTGCTGGAAGTTTGCCTACATTCAACCTGTTCCTAAAAAGGGTGACCGCTCTAATCCCTCAAACTACCGTCCTATTGCTTTAATTTCCTGCTTATCTAAAGTTTTTGAATCTATCCTCAACAGGAAGATTCTTAAACATCTATCACTTCACAACCTTCTATCTGATCGCCAGTATGGGTTCCGTCAAGGCCGCTCTACTGGTGATCTTCTGGCTTTCCTTACTGAGTCTTGGTCATCCTCTTTTAGAGACTTTGGTGAAACTTTTGCTGTTGCCTTGGACATATCAAAAGCCTTTGATAGAGTCTGGCACAAAGCTTTGATTTCCAAACTACCCTCCTACGGTTTCTATCCTTCTCTCTGTAACTTCATCTCAAGTTTCCTTTCTGACCGTTCTATTGCTGCTGTGGTAGACGGTCACTGTTCTTCTCCTAAATCTATTAACAGTGGTGTTCCTCAGGGTTCTGTCCTGTCACCCACTCTCTTCTTATTATTCATTAATGATCTTCTAAACCAAACTTCTTGTCCTATCCACTCCTATGCTGATGATACCACCCTGCACTTTTCCACGTCTTTTCATAGACGTCCAACCCTTCAGGAGGTAAACATATCACGCAGGGAAGCCACAGAACGCCTGACTTCTGATCTTTCTAAAATTTCTGATTGGGGCAGAGCAAACTTGGTATTGTTCAATGCCTCAAAAACTCAGTTCCTCCATCTATCAACTCGACACAATCTTCCAGACAACTATCCCCTCTTCTTCAATGACACTCAACTGTCCCCCTCTTCTACACTGAACATCCTCGGTCTGTCCTTTACTTATAATCTGAACTGGAAACTTCACATCTCATCTCTAGCTAAAACAGCTTTTATGAAGTTAGGTGTTCTGAGACGTCTCCACCAGTTTTTCTCACCCCCCCAGCTGCTAACTCTGTACAAGGGCCTTATCCGTCCATGTATGGAGTATGCTTCACATGTCTGGGGGGGTTCCACTCATACTGCTGTTCTAGACAGGGTGGAATCAAAAGCTTTTCGTCTCATCAACTCCTCTCCTCTAACTGACTGTCTTCAGCCCCTCTCTCACCGCCGCAATGTTGCATATCTAGCTGTCTTCTACCGCTATTTTCATGCCAACTGCTCTTCTGATCTTGCTAACTGCATGCCTCCCCTCCTTCCGCGGCCTCGCTGCACAAGACTTTCTTCTTTCTCTCACTCCTATTCTGTCCACCTCTCTAACGCAAGAGTTAACCAGTATTCTCAATTATTCATCCCTTTCTCTGGTAAACTCTGGAACTCCTTGCCTGCTTCTGTATTTCCACCTTCCTATGACTTGAATTCCTTCAAGAGGGAGGTTTCAAGACACTTATCCACCAATTTTTGACCACTGCTTTGACCCTTTTAAGGGACTGGCATTTCAGTGGGCTTTTTTTTTTTTTTTATTAGATTTTTGTTGCCCTTGGCCAGTATCCTTCCTACATAAAAAAAAAAAAAGTATATAAAACATATCTAGTAATTTTCATTTTAGGCATTTAAAATTTCAAACTTCTAACCTAAAAAAAAAAAAAAGTGACATGATGAACGTTGACATGTTCATTGCAGCCTCCTTGGACGTTGTGACGCAGCATTTCAAGCTAGAGAGCTGCCGTCTAGTCTCCTCAGCCAGACGAATCGCTGCTTGTCTCTTCGTGAGGCGCCCGATAGCTTGAGTCACGCTTAATCCACTCATCCTCGAGAACCAACACACCTTTATATCTAGGTTGTGAAGATAAGCTTTCCTGACGAAGGATTGAGGGCTGGACGGTGTGTGTGTGTGTGTGTGTGTGTGTGTGTGTGTGTGTGTGTATGCCAAGATGGGTGGGTGAGTTCGCGTTGGTGTGAGTGGGTGGGTGGGTGTGCGTCCATGTCTTCTGAGTAACGAGAAACAACACGTTCATAAGGATTTACGTAAATTACAACTGTATATATATATATATATATATATATATATATATATATATATATATATATATATATATATATATATATATATATATATATATATATATATATATATATATATATATATATATATATATATATATACACTATAACAA
The DNA here is from genome assembly GCF_035594125.1 of Scylla paramamosain. NCBI lineage: Eukaryota > Metazoa > Arthropoda > Malacostraca > Decapoda > Portunidae > Scylla > Scylla paramamosain. The sequence continues at coordinate 3,405,453 of NC_087169.1, forward strand.
CCCTCGAGCTCATGGGACTTGGCTCCCTCATCCGCCACTCCTGGAGACGCCCGCAGGTTGGGAATCTCGATCTACCGCTCCACTTACATCGGGGCTTCGGACTCAAGCCTCGGGCACCAAACCCAAGCCACCTCCTGCCTTATGGTCGACACCTCAGGAGTCTACTAGTACACAGCAGAGGATCTACTTCCCTCTCCCGGGAGCTTGGATTCTGGGTCATCTTTCACACAAGCATACCAGAACACTCACAACACTCGTGCACACACATTCACGTCTCCACTCATTACACCAGTGCTACCCTCACGTCGACACGCCACACGTTACACCTGCACACACCCTCGTTATACAAGTGCTACACTCACGCCACACTCGCACACACACACACGCATAGACAACTGCTGAGCCCGTGCCATCACTACAAGTATTTCATACTATATATTGTTAATTTATTGTCCTGCTTCATTCTTGTTCTTTTTTTTTTTTATTGTTCCTATTCAATATATATATATATATATATATATATATATATATATATATATATATATATATATATATATATATATATATATATATATATATATATATATATATATATATATATATATATTATATATCGTTGTTGGGGTTCCTAGTGTTTTAAGTTGAAGCATTTTGTGTGTCCGAGCCTGCCATCCTCTAGATTTACTGTCACACGGCTCGTGACAGGAACACACACACCAAATACACTCAGGAAAACACACTCCGAAGCAACATTTTCACTACACAATACGCAGAGCACACACTGCCGAAGAATCTTTACATCCACAAATATGCAGCAGCATAATCAGAAGAAACCAGGATGCCACAATATCGGTGAATTCAACCACAAACAGTTGACGTGTAGACACGAGCACAGGCTGAGGTGTGAAGGATGCCATACACTTGGACACAAATCTCGCCAATGTAGTTACTACAGCGGTTAGGGATGTGGCGGGGAAGATGCTGACGATGTGTTTGATATTAAAAACGATTTCATAACTATTTAACATACAAACAGCCAGTCTTTGCAATCAAACCTTGATGACATTAAGCATCTTGTACACGAAAGAAATATCGATTTGTTGTGTTACCGAGACGTGGCTTCGTAATGAAATTTCTGATGAACATTTAACTTTACAACACACAGGTGTGATGGTGGACGTGGAGGAGGAGTCTGCATATATGTAAGCAAGCAACTGAAGGTAAGTGTGATAAAACTACCTACTCCTAAGCAACCCCGTGTCCAGGACTTATGGACGAGTGTACAGTGCATTAAGTTGCTAGCTTTTATTATAGGTTGTGTTTAAAGACACCCCAAGGCCACAGCTTCCTCTTCTGAATATGTCCAAGATGTGTTGAAACAAATGTCTGTATGTAAGAAATGGCTTTATATGTTTATGTGATTTTAATGATGGTTTATTTTCTAAGAAAAACAAAATTGATGGTATTATCAGAAATAGCAGACTCACACCAATGATAAATGAGCCCACTAGGATGACGTCAACCACAGCCACAGTGCTGGATGTGATCATCACTAATAAACCAAAAAGTGTTTTGGCCACCTCTGTTGTTCCCGGGCCAGCACCTGATCATGACCTAATTGGCATTACAATAAATATCAAGAAGACAGAGAGAGCATGAACTAAAATCTTTTCGTCACCTTGGTAAATATAACAAGGACGCTTTGTGAGCTACTCGTGCCAGAACCCCATCATTTTGATCAAATACTGACCACAGGCCACGTTGATCTACAACTTGATATTTTAATACTAATTTTATGAGTTGTCTGGATGCGTGTGCTCCTTTAGTAACTAAGGCAGCAAGCAGACCTACAGCGCCTTGGCTCACTGAGGGTTTGCGTGTAGCAGTGAGGCAGCGTGACGACACCCGCAACAAGCCGAGGAGAGCCAGACACAATATTTGTCTGCAAAAACAATACACGAATGAAAAGAAAGAAATAAAGTCTCTTACTGGTGCTGCTAAAAAAAAAATATATATTATCTTAAAAATCTAATAAGAGCAAACAAAATTCATCGGCCATATGGAATGTGATAAAATAATTAGTTCCCGGCAAGAAAAGCAGCTCGAGAAAAATATGAACTTCATAATGTCTTTCAAAAAGTAGAATAATTTAATAATTTCTTTGCCAATGTAGGAAAGACAGCATGTGACAACGCAGCAGACAGTACAGAGCAATCAGTGCTCCCCCCTGGACCCTTCTCTTTGTAAAGTGCAGTAGTGTGACAAAAATTCAGACCCAAGCCAGTAGTCACCAACACACTCATATTAACAGTAAAAAGTCTTAACCAAACACGTTCTGTGGGCTCAGATGGAATTTTGCTCAAATTTATCAAGGATGCCTTATATTCTATTGCATCTTACCTGCCATGCGTCATAAATGGCTCAAATGTTACCGGAGTATTTCCTCAGGCTTGGAAAAACGCATGTGTCGTTCCTCTGCTAAAGAAAGGTGATTTTAATAATTCAAACAATTATCGTCCTGTTCCTTTTTGCGGATGACACAAAGATAGGTAGATTAATTAGTTCAGAATCGGATGCCATCGCCTTGCAGGCAGATTTAGATAAAATGAATGAATGGACGGACAGATGGCAAATGCAATTTAATATCAATAAATGCAAAGTACTTAGCGTAGGTAGAGGAAATCCACACAATAGGTACACATTAAACAACCAAACTCTGGTAGGTACAGGGTACGAGAAAGATTTAGGAGTTATAGTTAGCTCTGAACTCCGTCTAAGAAAACAATGCATAGAAGCCAGAAACAGGGCAAATAGGGTACTAAGATTAATTTTTAGGAGTGTTAAAAGTAGAAGGCCGGAAGTAATATTAAAGTTATACTTGGCGCTGGTCAGACCTCATCTAGACTGCGCTGTGCAGTTCTGGTCCCCACATTACAGGAAAGATATAGGTCTATTAGAATCAGTACAGAGGAGAATGACTAAAAGGATACAGGGGATGAGGAGTATTCCTTACGAGGCGAGATTGAAGTTGTTAAATTTACATTCTTTAGAGAGACGCAGGTTAAGAGACCTGATAGAAGTCTTTAAGTGGTATAAGGGTTATAACAAGGGAGATGTAAGCAAAATTATTAGGATCAGCAACCAGGACAGAACAAGAAATAACGGGTTCAAGCTTGAAAAATTTAGGTTTAGGAAAAAGATAGGAGGAAATTGGTTCTCAAATAGAGTGGTAGATGAATGGAACGGACTCAGTAATCATGTAGTTAGTGCTAGGACACTTGAGAGCTTTAAGAGAAGATTAGACAGGTTTATGGATGGGGATAACAGATGGAAATAGATAGGTATATTTCATACAGGGACTGTCACGTGTAAGCCTGGTCGCTTCTTGCAGCTTCCCTTATTTCTTATGTTCTTTTTTTTTTTTTTTTTGTTACTGGTGCTCTCAAAATATTTGAAAAAAATTGTATGTCAACAACTTTTAGAATTTTTAGAGGATAACAAATACATTTTTAACAGCCAGCATGGTTTTAGACTTCATCTCTCAACTGAGTCTGCGCTAACTATTATAACAGATAATATTTACAATAATATTGACCACAAGAGAATGTCATTGTTGACGCTGTGTGATTTGTCTCAGGCATTCGACAGTGTCAGCCCTGATAACCTCCTGGCAAAGTGTTCTCACCTCAACATAGACTCCTTCAACAACTATTTATACAATATGACTCTGTCAGTCAAACTGCAAAGGGCAACACCTGCTAAAGTAAATGTCCATTTCGGTGTCCCTCAAGGCTCCACCCTTGGACCAGTACAAAAAAAAAAAAAAATAATAATAAACGGTTTATTCTTTAGGCAGTCAACAAACTGAAAATGTACATTGGGGGTGGGGAAATACTTGACATTAATCCTAAAGGTAAGTCAAATCTAGAAGAGACTATTGATTGATGGCTCGCACCATGGTGGGAATCGCACTGAGTCTGTACCGGTCCGTACGTGGCGCCTTTAGGGGCGTTATCTTGTACTGTCCACTATACATGTTAATGACATTGCTAAGTGCACCAGTGACTGTATTTTAGTTCAGTACGCGAATGACACTCAGCTTCTTCTCTAGGTGTGCTACAGCACACCTAGAGAATATCATTAAAGAAGACCAAACCATTCTTGTTAAGGCAAAAGAATATTTTCTCAAGAATGGATTAATGACCAACACTAATATAACACAGTGCATATTTCTCGGTGGCAGACACTTGCTGTCATAGCTGCCTAAAGACACTGTCATTAAATATGATAGTACTTTTTATGTAATTTATTTATTTATTTATTTTTTCACTATAATCTTGGTTTTACTATGGCTTATGACAACGTTTTATTAAATTTTACTAAAATTTTATTTATCTGTATTTGCACTTTAATTTCGTGCTTTACCTTTGTGTTACTCTATGCTCTCTTACTATAGACTTTTATTTGTCCAGTTAAATGTTTACCGATGTTTAGCTAATTTTACAATGACTTTTACATGTTGTGATATCAGTCATTAGGGCAATGATGTACACAAAAGAATGAAAACAATTTCCCATCCAGCGGTGTAGAGCACAACCATTGGGCTCTCGCAGAGTTTTGAGCTTCAGAGATTTGAATGTTAAGCAATTTCTCGATGTGCGTGGTGCTTCCATTGTTGCATTGCTGACACCTTCTCTCGTCAGTCGCCTTCCATCAATAATTAACCTCTCTATAAAGAGTTGCATAGTGATAAGACCACCATAGATGACAGTGAAGGAAGGAATGTGAAGCAGCACAGAGACGGACAGACATGGACACGTGGGAACACGAGGGAGGCTGCAGGAAGGCGTATATATTATGTGGGCGATGTGTGAACCGCTGATTGTATAAGCAAAGGGAAATACTCACTTTATTCCACTGTGACTGCTTTTAGCCAAAGGGATTGTTAATACTGCTGCTACTACTAATAATATTAATAACAACAATATACCTCGTAATGAAAATTATCGAACTTGTACCAAGTCGCAAATTTATGTAACCTCTTTTTTTTTATTGCCATTTAATGGCATTCGAGACTTTACAATACGTCTAAGTCTTCAGTGTCCATAACACTGCTAGCACTACTTGTAGTAGTAGTAGTAGTAGTAGTAGTAGTAGTAGTAGTAGTAGTAGTAGTAGTAAGTACTTATCATCAGCCACTTGGCGTAATGATTGTTACACTGAGTTCATAATATGTCAGTATATCCAGAAATTGCTCAGTTTTTTTTTGTGATGAGACAGAAAACGATCCCTTGTGTAAGATAAACTATAGTATATCTATCCCTGTGTTTGTTAAGCTGAAGCACTACACGTTACGTAGTGGAATTTGAAAATAAAAGGAATTCAAATTGCTACATCAAAACAATGAACACTAATGAAAAGTTAAATGCTAGGAAGATTGGTGCAGAGAAAGATACAGGCGGTGTTTCCATGCGGTTCCTCCTTTGAAGACCAAGAGATTGATCTCAAAGTGTGAGACCTGCTGCATCACATTTGACAGTCACACACAACATCGTTCATGTTTTCTCTAATGCTAACTAGCTTGAAGAGGGCAGAACAGGCAGGCAGAGCTCACTGCCTTAATGAATGATTGCCTCACAGACACACGCACATTTGAGGGCAACAAACACAGAGGCAACACCCGAGGCGCTCACAGCAAAAGGTTCCCACCTCGCCTCGCTGGCAAACTGATTCCTCGACTCGCGTCAACCCAACTCATTTTTCATCGCAAGTCGGCAATTTTCTTTTCGCTGCAAAATTAAATCACTTTCGGAAACTTGGGACCAAATTTATTCAGGCCGGGGAAAGACTTGGTGGACGCGGTGGAGGAGCAGGCGGCCGACTGGAGCTGGCTGGATCTGGGCCCAAGGTCCACGCCAGCCTCCTCAGTCTCAGGTCAGGGTTCCTAGTGAACGGACGTGTTTAGTGAGCAGTGACCTGACGCTAATATAGCTGGCTAGTGTAGACATGGCGCCTTGTGTTGCTGAGTCGACAGGTTGTGTTAGTTCTCCTGTTCTCGAGGCCTTCGTTGCGAAGGTCTCAGAGGTGGAGGCTGAGTTCCATCGAAGGATCTCGGAGGTGCAGGCTGAGTTTCGTGAGAGGATCTCAGACCTGCAGGCTGAGTTCTATGAGAGGATCTCAGCACCTGTGGGAGGGTCGTGCCCCACCGTCACCTTACCTAGTAAGGCGACGGAGGAGCAGTGGTCGGTTGTGTGCAGGGGAGCCAAGAGGGTGAAGGTGCTCAGGGCACCTTCCGTGGAGACGAAGAATCCCTTCAATGTGCTGGAGGAGGGGAAGGAGAAGGAGGTGGACAGGGCTGGAGGAGGCAAGAAGGAGGGGGCAGATGCAGTTACCCTGCCCCAAGGTAGAGTGCTTGTGTTTGGTGATAGTCAGGTTAGGCACTTAGATAGTGCGTTCTGTGCTAGGGATAGGAAGCGTAGGTCGAGGGTGTGTTTGCCGGGGGCCGGGATAGGGAAGGTAGCTGATAGGCTAGACACGTGCTTGGAAAAAGATGGGACCAAGCCCATTGTTTTTCTCAGTGCGGGAGGGAATGACCTTGGTAAGGTCAGGAGTGAGGAGCTTATCAGGAGGTTTCGACAGGCTTTGGACAGGATTAGGGACAAGGGAGGGATCCCCGTGGTATGTGGTGTCTTGCCGAGGAGGGGAGTTGGTGCTGAGTGGCTGTCCAGGGCTATTACAGTGAATCGCAGGCTCGCGAATCATTGTAGGAGTAATGGATGGACGTTCATCGACAACTGGGACCTTTTCTATGGCAGGGACACCTTGTACGCCAGGGATGGAGTGCATTTGTCACGCCAGGGTGTTCGTGTTTTGGCCGAAACACTCGAGCGGGAGGTAACTGCACTCCAGCACTTTTTTCGTTAGTCGGGAGGGAAGAAGGGGTAGTGAGGAGAAGGCAAGGGGCAAATTAGTTAAATCTAGAAAGGAAGCTAGCTTAGGGATGGTGAGAAATAGCTTAAGTGTTTACTACACAAATTGTAGAAGTATTCTGAATAAAATAGACTTGCTTAGAGGAATAGCGAGTGTAGAGAAATTTGATATCATTGCTTTAACTGAAACTTGGTTAGATATGTCAGGAAAAGTATTTAATCCAGAGGTTAAGATAGATGGGTATACAATGTTCTATAAAGATAGAGAAAACAGGAGAGGAGGAGGTGTCGCGTTATACGTTAGGGACACATTACAGTGCTGTATGAACAATAGAATTAAAACAGATAACAAAGCAGAGTCGATATGGGTAGATATTAAGGAAGGATCGCAGTCAGTAGTACTAGGGGTAGTTTACAGACCACCGACCAGTACAGAGGAAATTAACACCTCACTGTGGCAGGAATTAAATAGAGCAGGCAGGTACAGTCAGGTATGTGTGGTAGGAGATTTTAATTTTAGGAATATCGACTGGAGTCTGATTGTGGGTAACAAGGAAGCAGAGGAATTCCTTAAGGTAATTCAGGATAATTTTTTAAAACAGGTAGTCGTAGAACCCACAAGGGGGAATAATATTCTAGATTTAATTCTTACTAACAGGGAGGAAGCAGTCACGCAGGTAGAGGTTGGAGGACAGCTAGGTAACAGTGACCATAGGGAAATTAGGTACAATCTAGAATGGGAAGAAACTGTTAGAAATAAAAACACTAGTAAAATACCTGACTTTAGGAGAGCAGATTTTGAAGAATTAAAAAGGTACCTCCAAGGAGTGGACTGGCAAGGGATGCAGGGTGAGGTCAGGTCAGGGACGGAGTTCAGAGAGATAAGGCAGGATGAGGGAGGTGAGGTGAGGCCCCAGAAGGGAGGAGGAAAGAGGAAGGGGGGAGATAGGCGTGAGTATGTTGGAATGTCAGGTCATGCTGAAATGAGAGAGGTAAGGTCGAGGCGAGTTGATGAGGGAGGGGAGAGGATGGTAGGGAACGAGATGAGGGGTTTAGGTGAAGTAAATGTAGATGAATTGTATAAATATTTCGTAGATAAAGTTCATACAGGTCAATTAGCAAATATCCCGTATAAAACAATAAGATCACAAAAAAATGACCCTAAATGGATGACTGCTAGGTTAAAGCATTATATAGGGCGTAAGAGAAGTATATATAAGAGATTAAGGGCAGGTGAGGAAGTTTTAAGGACACAGTATAATGAATTAGTTAGAACAGTCAGGAAGTTAACGAGGAAAGCTAAGGACAATTATGAATTAAAGGTAGCCAGCCAGGCGAAGACGGACCCCAAGGGATTTTATCAGGTATACAGGACGAAAAATAAGGATACTGTAGGTCCATTAAAGGCAGCAGATGGGGAGCTGGTTAGTTCTGGGGAGGAGATTAGTAAACTTCTGAATGATTATTTTTTAACTGTCTTCACTCAGGAAAACATGCAGGATATGCCAGATAGTGAACAGGTGTTTAGAGCAGATGAGTATGAGAAGCTGACGGATATTTCCATAACTAGGGAGATAGTGGAGCAGGAGATAGATAGGCTAAAAAAGTTCAAGTCACCAGGACCTGATGAAATATATCCCAGAGTACTGAAGGAATGTAAAAAGATTATTAGTGAGCCGTTAGTTTCTGTCTTTAGGAAATCACTGGAGTCGGGTGAGGTACCAGAAATGTGGAGGCAGACTAATGTAGTACCCATCTTTAAGAAAGGGGATAAAACTTTAGCGTCTAATTATAGACCTGTCAGCTTGACTTCAGTTGTAGGTAAAATGTTAGAGTCAATAATAGCCAGGAACATTAGGGAACATTTAGGCAAACATAACTTGATAAATCAGTCACAGCATGGCTTCACGAAGGGGAAGTCTTGCCTGACAAACTTGTTAAGTTTTTACAGTAAGGTGTACGAGGCAGTAGATAATGGTGATAGTTATGATATCTTATATCTGGACTTTAGTAAAGCATTCGACAAGGTGCCCCATCAAAGGCTCCTGAGAAAGGTTAGGGCGCACGGGATAGATGGGAAGGTGTTAGGTTGGATAGGGTCATGGCTTGGTAACAGGCGACAGAGAGTGCTAATAAACGGCTCGAAATCCGAATGGGGTCATGTCATTAGTGGGGTGCCACAGGGATCAGTATTAGGGCCATTATTATTTCTAATATATATCAATGACTTGGATA
>NC_087169.1:3427116-3429616 GCF_035594125.1 Scylla paramamosain
TTGTTTGGTGAGCACTGTGGAGTGTTTGGCTTCCCCCGTCCAGTGCAACATCTTGAAAGGGTAAATTATTCATCGTATTCCGTAACTGTGAGTCAGCGGTTCATCAGCGTGTTGCCCCAGGCGGGGTGAAGTGGTGGCGTGGTAGCGGGGCGGGGCGGGGCGGGTGGCGGAGCCTAGTGGAGCGAGGGTGGAGGTGATGGGCGAGATGTGATATTCTGCTGTACTACTGAACTTAGCGAGAAATGGTGACATACACTTACGAGTGTTATATAAGCAAATGCATGTTTTCACTATTCAAACATAAGTACACATCTCTCTCTCTCTCTCTCTCTCTCTCTCTCTCTCTCTCTCTCTCTCTCTCTCTCTCTCTCTCTCTCTCTCTCTCTCTCTCTCTCTCTCTCTAACACGGCATATTTTTTTTTTAGTTTTGTGTTTATGATGAGTATTTTATATGTAATAGTATTTTTAATCATAATTTCTCGTAAATCTCATAACGGGCAATTTAAAACAGATTGTGAGCAGGATTATGGCGCACACTTGGTAAGTGGCAGCCCTTCACTCAGTTAACACGGCTTAAGGAGGTGTATTGATGCTTTATGCACCAAAAAATGTGTCTGGCTGTTTTCTTTCCATGTTGCACAAGTAGCACAGACCCACTCTGAGCTGATGTAAGGCATGTACCGGTGGGTTTCTGTCTTGTTAAGTAAAGGATTATGTTAGTGCGTAGTGTTTGCCTCTTTAGTGCTTCATAGAAAAGTGCCACTCAGCCACAACTCTTTTGTAAGTCTTTGTAGTAAACCACTGCACATAACTTATGTTACTTCCCTGTAGATTTTATTTGTATTTTATTCCAGCATGCTCAAGCCCACGGGTGATTTCTTTCATTGATATGCAGGCCTCACGTACACTTCATTCTTTGTCAGTGTCGTACTGTATTCGCGGTGATCAGTGAACTGCTGGCTGATGCAGATCTAGTCTTCTCTTGGGGACTTATTGTCTGCATGCTGACAAGTTGAATCAGCAGAGGAGTCGACACTGCACAGCTCGGCGCTCTTCCCCTGTCCCTGAGCAACACTGCGCTGACACGTCTGTCCGATGCAGGGAGGAGACAGCAAGCGAGAGGCGAGGCTTGGCGCAGTTTGGATATGTTAAACAGTTAGTGTTCTTAATTTAGAGTAAATACACTTGAGAAAAGTAATATACGTGGGGAAAAGGTTTTCAGTTCAGATTTCCCATGAGATGGAAGTAAAAGGCATGTAGAAAGGTTTGGGTAAGCAAAGACAAGCAAGACAAGCCACAGCCTGGCCTTCCCTGGGAGCGTGAGTCACCGCAGCGAGGCAGCAGGCAGGCCACTGCAGCGGGGAGGTGTTGTGCTGCTCATCACAAACTCTCCTGCAGAATTCGCGGAGTGCATTGACATGAGTTATGCAGCGGTGCCTCCCTCGCTGACTGCAGTGCGCCCCTCCTCACCGCGCTCCCCAGCACCCAGCGGCAGGGCTGGAGGTGGCGCAGCACAGCGCCATGAGGACCGTGGTGGCGGCGCCGCCACCTGTTGGTGCACCACTTCCTGTCCTGCCCCGCCGCCGCCCGCTGGTGCACCACCTCCTGTCCTGCCCCGCCGCTGCCCGTTGGTGCACCACCTGTCCTACCACGCTACCGCCCGTTGGTGTGTGTGTGTGTGTGTGTGTGTCAAGATGGCGGCCAAGTCACTTTGCAGCTGACTGTACTCTGAGTTTTTTTCCATTCTGTGGGTTCCTGAGGGCTCCTGGAGACTCCAGACGACATCTCACGTTACATGAATGCAGTAAGACCTCAGTGAGCAACTTTCGTCTTGGCAATGGGAACCTAGAAGATAGAAGGAGTCGTAAAAAGAAGCTGCCATCTGGGAAAACACTCCCTCAAATCGCCAACTCCTGCCGGCGCATGTGCAGTAGGGGTTTGACGTCACACCGTTACCATGGCAACCAAACAGCTGTCAGACCTGCGTGAACTTCAGCGTAATCAACTAGCAAAGATTAACAAAGAAGATTTAATAGACTCCATACTAGCATCTAACGCAGAAGATGGTGAACTGGCTAAATTGAACAAGACGCTTGACGAGGTTATGAATGAAGTTAAATTACTGAGAGACATGATTACTTCCCCAGAGAGTACACTGAACCAGAACTACACCGAACTCGAGGCTCAGGTCGACAAGCAGGCTGAGGTAATGGTGAAGCAGCAGCAGTTCTTAGAAGCACTTGATCGAAAAGAGCGAGAGGCCAACATCGTTATCTTGGGTGTACCGGATGAACACGACACACTGGAAGGTGCCACGCATGACGAGGAGAAAATGAGCAAGATTTGGTCCAAAATGGGTGTAGGCAGTGTGAGTGGTACTCATCGTCGGCTGGGTAACAACACTTCACTCGGCACCAGGCGACGTCCCATCCTGTTCACGCTGGCTGATGAGGGACAACGCAGTACCATCCTGGACAACGCCAACCGCTTGAAGACATCT
>NC_087169.1:3439616-3442116 GCF_035594125.1 Scylla paramamosain
GCATCCAGCTTTGGATCGAAAATGAGGATAGAGAAAGTAGGAGGGAACAGAAAAGGGGCTACTGTCAGTTGCCTCAGACACCTGAGTTTCAGTGAGGAAAAGAAGATGAGGTTTAGAAAAGGAGAGGTGGTGTTCTACAGATTGAAAATTAGATCTTAGACCGCGAATGTTGCAGAAGTTAATGAAGAAAAAGTTGAAGGGGGTGTCAAGACACTTAGGGTCATCGACAGAAAGGCAGTCCGACCTGGGGACATTTATGGTCTCCTCCCCAGATGGGGACTCCGAGGCTGGTGTAGGAGTCGCCATGATTTTAAAATTTTTGAGTGAAGGGTGTGTGTGTTATTAGGTGCTTGTAGTTTTGTGTGGAGGAAGAGAGTTGTCTTTAGAGAGCAGGCTGTGACTGCCCCCTTGTGTTGTGAGACACAAAGGGAAACGTTCAGTGAGGTCACAGCTGGGTTTAATGATAAGTTCACAGCACCCCCTGAACAGTGATTTAGACCTCACTGGGAGTAATTATCGTTTCGGCAGTAGACACCTGCCGAAACGATAATTACTCCCAGTGAGGTCTAAAGCACTGTTCAGGGGGTGCTGTGAACTTATCATTAAACCCAGCTGTGACCTCATTGAACGTTTCCCTTTGTGTCTCACAACACAAGGGGGCAGTCAGGGTGAGAGGCAGTGTGAGGTGGAGTGCAGTGTGGCGGACGTCACCTATACAAGTTGGGTTTGACATGAATGTGGCTGCTGGCACAACATTACTGAAGTGTGCAAATCTTTTATTAAACTCATCCAAAATTATGTTGAGGTGATTTGTGTATGTATGAATACTGCACTTCAATTTTTCTGTGTTCAGTCATTTTGCAGCAAATGGAAGTGTTGTAAGAGCCCTTTAGAGATCTGGGACATCCAGAGCTTCACCTTATTTATGAAGGTATTTACTGAACTTATGATTTGTGACACAGTCTTCACTCGTCCTTGCAACTCTAGATTTAACTCACTGAGCCTAGATGTGATGTCAGTTAAAGATGCTAGGTCAGCTTGCCATTGTGGATCATCAAGGTGTTCATGTGAGTCTCCTCTTTCTTGCAAAACTCTTGATTTCAGGAATTAGGTGTTCAAACCTTTGCACAACTTTCCCTCTGCTTAGCCAATGCACTTGTGTGTACAAGGGAAGGTCACCCACCATACTGAGCACTCACTTCATCCAGAAGTGCTTTAAACAACCTGTGCTGAAGAGGTCTAGCACACACACAATTAATGATCTTCACAACCACCTGCATTACATGTTCACAGTGAATAACTTTTGAACAGAACACTTGCTGACGTATGATACAACGATAACTAATAAACTGAGGGAATGCAGGATCATTCTTGCACAGTGCCACAAAGCCAGCATTGCTACCAGTCATTGACAGGGCACCAGCTGTTGTTACTGACATAAGCTTTTCAAGAGGTAAACTGACCTTGTCTACAAAATTCTTAAAAACTTGATAAACATACACACCACGCATTTTCCCCTTCAGCGGTGAGACCACTAAGAAATCTTTTACGCTGTCATCAGAAAAAAAATCATTCGCACAAATACACTTAATTAACTGTGCTGTGTTCACAACACCTGTCCATTCATCAACCTGCAGGCTGAACCACGTACATTTCTCAAGATTAGCTGTTATTTGATCAAACACATTTTGCGCCATCATTTTTACCCTACGTGTGACTGTGTTTCCTGATAGAGACGTGGATTTTATAGCAGTTACAATTTCAGGTTTATTATTAAAATGTTCAAACAAGGACTCAGATGCTTCAAGCCAACATTGTTTCACTGTTTCACCATCCTCAAGTAGCTTTCCTTTTTTGCACGGACATGAGCAGCACTGAATGATGCAAGTGTTGATGCTGTAGCTTTGGCAGGTGGCATCTGGAAGGTGTCTTGTTGGGCCTGCAACTCAGATTTTACCTTCTTCACTTTCTCCCTTCTTCTGTCACTGTGAGAGAGATATTTAGTAGCATAATTTTTGTAAAGTTTAACAAAATGTCTCTCTTTACATTGCTCTTCTTGGACACTGCAACAGTGGAGTGACAAATTAAGCCACACACTTCTCTCTCAAACTGACAAAAAAAAAATAGGTTTCTTCCCATTCTTCATGAAAGATGTAATTGTGGCTTCATTTCTCTGAAGTAGAAGCCATTACTGTTCTCTTCAGTATGAATGAAATCAACATGAATAACACAAGTATTGAAAATGCAGTGGTTTAGCAACACTGTGCACTGCTCCACGCCACGCAAAAAGTAGACACCAACTGCGCTGGTGAACGAATTGAGTAATGGACCTGAACACGACACGTGCCGCTAAGCATCGTGTGTAGTACTTGTCTGTCCTACACCCTCACTCACACACACACACACACACACACACACACACACACTCTCTCTCTCTCTCTCTCTCTAATCGTGTGTGTAATAAGTAATAATTTTATTGGATTTATATTATATATTTTCT
>NC_087169.1:3444616-3534616 GCF_035594125.1 Scylla paramamosain
TATCATCTCCAATTTTACCGATAAGAACATACCGGCCATAACTAAGGCGATTAATGGACAGATAGTGAGAGAACTTCAAGCAATCTTGAATGACTCCTTTAAGATCTATTTCCCTTACTCGGATATCATTTATTATGACCACGACTTGGAGCGGGTCGTTGTGAATAACGCGATTGTCCCTCCTAATGACGATCGTATTTACAGTGATATAAGTATAAAATTTGCATCGCATATAGCTCGCATTCTGGGTTTCAATCCAAATTTTCGCTACACCGTCTACTTTCAAAGATCTGGCGATGTCATTTCATCTTCCAGCGCGAGCGAAGCTTCCTCCTCATTACCCATAAAATTATTCGCTCAGTACGTACCGCGAGCTGATGCAGGGACGGATTATATGTACGTTTATACCGACATCATTTCTCCCTCGCGATTTGGTAACCAACTAGTTAATATATTAGACGTCATACCACTCCCCGGCGACAGCACCAGTAAAGGTGCGAATTCAGTTACGTATAAACCACTTTCTGTATCAACTATAGAGAGTGTGGCTATCAAAATTGCTAATCAAAGAGGCAAACCTATTCAGTTTGAAGATGGGGAAAACAGTGTTACTTGCGTGTTACATATAAGACCACGTTAACTTTGCGTCTCGGACGTAAAGTTTTGAAGAGAATCGATCAAGGTGGGATAATGGGTGGAGTGGAGGATAATGAAACAGGCAGGTGTTGCCTACTTCCGAGGCAAGTCACGCACCTCGCGACCATCTGCGCGGGAAGCTTCAGTGTTTCCCCGCGCGGCATGGCGGCCGGGACAAAGTGTTGACAATGTTATAGAAAAAAAAGAAAAGAAAAATGGGTGTTCATTGTGGAACAGCAGAGGCGCGGCTTTTATGTGAAGTGTGTGGGAGATGGCACACTAATCCATCCTGCCCCTCATGTGTGGAAGACCAGTGTGATTTATGCGAGCGGTGTGGACTTCTGTTTCCACATCCACCGCCAGAACACACCTGCGAAGTTGGCAATCCTGCTTCTTCTGGTAAGCATTATTACGTATTTTGGCGGGAATGTATAATAATAAAGATGAAATGACTGTCAATCTTTACAAGTTTGAGCTCTGAGCACATCTTCCTGTACAGGCTCACACTCGATTGAGGTTGAGCAGAACGGCGGCGTAGAAGGCCCACGTCGGCGGACGTCACAAGGCGACATCCCACGCGGAGGCGGGGGAAGAGGTGAGAAAAAAAAAATACTACAAATAATAAAGCAATAAATACGGTGCCACCGCCACTACTAATATTCTTTTTTTTTAAGACTCGCCACGGCCGGGACCGAGTGGATTATCGGGGAACGTATTCAATTCTTCCGAGACTTCAAGTCCTTCACTACCTACACAAGGTAAATATCAATTCAATAATAATAATAATAATAATAATAATAATAATAATAATAATAATAAACTGTCGCTGCTACTTCTATTTTTTCTTCCCAGACACGCCACAAGCGGAGGCGGACCACGATGAGCGCAGCATGGCAGGAGAGTCGGCGGATGCAGACCTTGACGAGCGCGGGATGCCGGAAGAGCCGCGGTTAATTGACTCGAGGGAAAATTTTATGAGGAGCTTCACCAGACATCAATATGACATACCTGATCATGTAAGCAGAGATCCACTCGGTCTACTTACCGAATACAGGGAGTTCTTTATACGGGAAATTAGATCATATTTCACGTCACACGGCTCGCCATTCCCCCCCACCCTGAAAATATTTTCACACATTTCTCTGTTACTAGTGAAATTCTCTACCTTAGGCGAGGATGAACATCGAGTCATTCATATTGCTTTTAGAGCACGACTGATCACCTATCAAGATGTGCCTGACCTTGTTGATTTATGGATCCATCAGCTGAACAGTCGGCTGGAAAGCCTTACCAGCGAGACTGAAGGATCTGGTTTTATCATTTCAAGAGTACAGAATTTTTTCATCAACTATTGCTTGCACGTCGCATGTAGTGGCATAGGAGATTATGTTGCTTATCCTAGAGGCGTGCGAGGAGGGAATGAAATTTTCAATCCTGATGGCCGACATTCATCCTGTGTTATTCAGTGTTTGGCGGCTTTCAGACTTCATGCTCGAGGTGTACCTTGGAAAAGAATTCCAAAAATATTACGGAGACGGCATGGCGGAGAGAAATACGTCACGCGCGGAAAAGTATGCAGTCCAGTGACTTGGGAGAACTTGAGTCAGTTAGAAAGGTTAAATTGTCTGTCTCTGGACGTTTATACACTGACAAAAAGCGGTGAGATATACTATTTAACATTATCAAGAAAAGGCTCGCGGAAGTATAAAACTGTAGTCTCACTCCTTTTACTAGGTGGAAAACATACGACGCTCATTAAAGACGTGGAGAAGCTGCACCGGAAATTGACGAGAAGCAGCCCCACCCCAGAGGGTCATCAGTTTTGCAAAGTATGTTTCAGCTCAGTTCCCAAGTCTGTCAGTTTGAGCGATCACGAGTGTCACTGCGACTTCACTCAAACTCTTCTCTTTCCAGGTGACGGTGAAAAAGTAAAATTTAAAAATTTTGCCTACACCTATCAGCCTGCATACTTAGCATTTTTTGATTTTGAAACTATGATAAAACCTAAGGAGAATAGGAGTGTGATAGCTGAACATGACCCAATTGGATACTCGTATCTCATCATCAATAGGCATGGAGATGTCGTGGAAAAGAGAAGTTATTTCGGTGAAGATCCCGTGAATAATTTCATTGATAGCCTATCCAATGCTTGGGGAATCATCAAGGAAAGTGTAGTTAGCTATCCAATTAGCATGTCTGCGGAGGATGAAGCCCACTTCAAATGTCAGCGTCACTGCGAGCTCTGCCATCAACCCTTTAATGTGAAAACCCCACCTCATAAACATCATGACCACTCATTACCACAAAATAATTACAAGGGGGCTTTGTGCGCGCGATGCAACCTCCAGTGTCGTGACATGAGGAAATATCTCATCACTCTGGCACATAATATGAGCTTTGACGTCTCCTTAATCATAAAAGACCTTCACTTGCCAGAGTCGCACGTGGACATCCTTGCCAAGTCAGAATCGCATTTATTGAAAGTAAGGATTAAGGAATTGCAGTTTCAGGACACGCTTTCCATTATGAATGCTGGCCTCGGTCATCTCGCTCAGAGTCACGTGCAGGCGGGCTATAGCACGCGTTACGCCCAGGAAATGGTGAATTACCTCCCCGAGGATGTAAGGCGTGTAATTTGCACTCAAAAACAGTTTCTTTGTTATGAGTACATCACCGACCTTGGCCGCTTAGAAGATCGACAATTGCCACCTCGTGAGGCATTTTATGACACGCTCAAGGGGAAGGCTCTGCCACCTGGAGAATATGAACACGCTCAAAGCGTGTGGAGTATGACATCCTGCCGCACTTTAGGCGATTACATAAGACTGTATTGTGAGATTGATGTGGGATTATTAGCCGACACATATCTCAAATATAGATCATACCTGCATGAATTTTATGGGCTGGACGTGTCACATTACGTGTCACTGTCTTCTTATGCTTATGACGCTTTTTTAAAGTCGACAGGCGTTCAACTTGATCCACCTTACGACCCTAACATGTATCACCTGATCAAAAGAAATGTACGAGGAGGCTTTGTAACTTGCGTCAGGCCACACCTGCAGTCAAACCACGAACCCGACGGTGGACCCGGCACCTATGTGTTCTATCTGGACTATAATTCATTATATGCAAGCGTTATGTGTTCCTCCCTGCCTATGGGTGACATCAAAAAGCTTTCTCAGTCAGAGATGGATGATTTTTTTGAAGTTGGCATCCAGAATCATGTGACAGATGGCGACGTCGGTTACTGGCTGCATTTAGACAGCTGTGACGTTTCCCCCGACGTAGCTCGGATCACGGACGAGTTCCCTCTGTGCCTCGCACACATGACTATTACAGAAGATGACATCTCGCCGTACAGTAAAAGACTGTTAGAAGCTGAGGGTCGTAAGCTGGGGAAGAAAAATCGTAAACTCGTGGCCAGTCATAAGGGACTGAAAGATCATCTCATCAGTCTGGAATTGCTGCAACTTTTACTCTCACTTGGACTGGAAATACAATGTGTTCATGCTATATATAGGTTCAGACAGGCTCCATACCTGAAACCTTTCATAGAAAGGAACGTCGCTCAGCGTAAAAATGAGACGTGCGCCATTAAAAATCGCATTTGCAAACTGATGTCAAACGCAGTTTATGGTAGATCCATGTTATCTGAAGTGAAGTATGGCCTCCAGCAGAAATTAGTGACAAAAAGAAAGTCTTTCCTGAAGTATGCAAGAAATCCATCCTTTAAAAGGGTCCACCAATTAGGCGAGGACCGAGTCATATGTGTCAACAGTAAGAATACGATTAAAATCAGGCAGCCAAATTACTTGGGATACCATATTTTAGAAGTGGCAAAGAAGTACATGTACAACTTTTGGTATCGTGTCATCAAAGCTAATTATGGGGAGAGAGCTAAATTAGCTTATGAAGATACTGACAGTTTCATTTTCAGTCTGCACATACCTACAAACTTAAATGATGAACTGAAACATGGACCCATGGCAAATTTTCTCGACACCAGTAACTTTGCTTCAGATCACCCGTGTTTTAATGGGGAGTGGAAGGGTCAACTAGGCTTGTTGAAATCTGAAACCGGATCCACGCTCATCAAAGAGGCGATTATATTAAAGCCAAAGATGTATTCGCTGCTGTTGGAAGATGACAAGCAAGTATCTCGAGGTAAAGGCATTCCAACTCACCTTCAGCAAAATATATTGCATCAGCAGTATAGGGAAACACTTAATAATGTCGCATGTGGGATGGTGGATTGCTATAATATCAGGAATGTGAAAGGACAAATTTGTACCACTCGTATGCGAAAGCGTACGTTGTCACATTTTGATGACAAGCGCTTTCACATCGATGGCTATACCTCAAGGGCGTATTATCACCCCGACAATGATCCGCGGGAAAGAGATGTGGAGAATGAGATGGAAGAGGAGGTGGCGGTGGATGTGGGGGAGGTGGAGGTGGATGAGGAAGAGGAGGAGGAGGAGGAGGAGGAGGAGGAGGAGGAAGAGGGGGAGGAAGAGGGGGAGGATGGGGTAATGAGTGGTCTGTGGCGTGATCGGGAGAGACTTTCCGCGGCATTATTCACATCATGATTAAGGGGTAGAGAAAGAGAGGACGCAGCTGCTAGCAGACGCCCTTCATGTAATGTAAAAAAACATTTGCTCTGACCACGTAGGCTAAGGAAGAGGGGGAGGTGGAGGATGGGTTGTGTCGTGATCGGGAGTGGCCTTCCATGACATTATTCACGTCATAATTAAGGGGTGGAGAGAGACCGCGGCCGCCAGCAGCTGCCATTCATGTAATGTAAGAACATTTGTTTTGAGTATGGAGTTAAGGAGAGGAATGAGGAGATTGTTCATGTACTGTAAGGACATTTGTACTGTCCACGTGGGATAAGGAGGATGAGGAGGAGGAGGTAATGTAAGAACATTTGTACTTAGGTTAAGGAGAGGGGGGGAGG
This sequence comes from Scylla paramamosain, assembly GCF_035594125.1. Taxonomy (NCBI): domain Eukaryota; kingdom Metazoa; phylum Arthropoda; class Malacostraca; order Decapoda; family Portunidae; genus Scylla; species Scylla paramamosain. Next base: position 3,450,213 of record NC_087169.1, read on the forward strand.
GGCGGGGGAGGTTGAGGAAGAGGTGTGGGTCGGGGGAGATCCACGTCATAATTAGAAGGCAGGGATGAGGATGCAGCTGGGAGGTTAGTTATGCTGTTACCTACATGACCATGTAAATAAAGGTTAAGTAATAAATACTGTAAACATATCGTAGCGTCTTTTAGTAACCCTCTGAACTTAACATGGACAAGACATTTAGCGAAGAGATGCTGAATCTCTTCAGATATCCTGCACGCATAATTATTGCAGGTTATACAAATTCCGGCAAAACACACCTCTGCAATAAAATTATAGAGAAATATCAGCATGGATTTAACAGAATTATCATTTGTGGCGTCTCATCGCATTCGCTGCAGCAGAATTCCCCTTTTCAAGATAAGGTCGAAGTGCATGAGAAAATTATTGATCCCGTGATGGATGATAACAGTCCATACGCCGACCCGCAAACGCACACACTCCTGATATTAGATGACAATTTCCTCACGGCTGGCAATTCTCAAACGATAGCAGAGGCTTTCACCAAAGGGAGACATAAAAATTTGTCAGTTATAATGATAGCACAGAATGTCTTTTTCCCCGGAAAGTATGCTAGAACGATAACTTTAAATGCCTCACATTACATTCTTATGAAAAACAGAGATATATATCAAATTGAATGTCTGGGCAGGCAACTTTATGGAAGGGAGCGCGCCAAACACTTTGTGGAAATTTATAAAAATGTCGTGCTTAGACGAGATCACGGTTATTTGTTGTGTGATTTATCCCCGAACGCACCCGAAGAAATTCAACTGCGCACGAATATTGTGGATGAGCCACCCTGTGAGAAAGTCTATCTGCTATGAACGCCGTTTTGGACGAACTTTACCGGGATATGACGAATCCTGCGGCTTTAGGAGGTGTGCAAGCACTCTACAGAGAGGGGAAGAAAAGGGATAAGAATCTAACACTCCGCGATGTGAGGGCATTTCTGCAGGGCAACCGCACTTATACGCTTCACAAGCCGACACTGAAACGTTTTCCGCGACGAAAAATTCTCGCTCCTAAACCGTCCGTCATTTTAACTTGCGATTTGGCTGATTTTGCGAGGCTGCACAGACACAATGGCGGCGTCCGATACATCATGTTTTGCCTGGACGTTTTCAGCAGATACTTGAAAGTGGCAACGCTGACAAGTAAATCCGGACACAGTAGCCTGCAAGCGCTGAAAAAAGTTCTAGAGTCGGGGAGTTTTACAGGCGTGTCGCGTCTTTTTACCGATCAGGGATCCGAATTTTATAATCAAGCAGTGAAAAAATATCTAACTTTGAAAGGTATTACCTTGTATTCCAATTACTCGCGTGAAACAAAGGCGAGTTTGGCAGAAAGGGTCATCCAAACCATAAAGACAAAAATATATAAATATCTCACGCAGAACAACACACTGACGTATATTAACGTCTTGCCCACCCTAATAAATACGTACAATCACACCCCACACCGCGGTTTGGGCGGCAACCAAACGCCGGCTCAGGTTCACCGCCTCCGCGAGCTGTCACAAGTCAGGAAGCAATTTAAACGAATGTATTTAAATCGGCCAAGGGGAAAGAAAGTTGTCAGTCATAAATTAGACGTGGGAGACATTGTACGCTTGCAACGTGCTTCCCGAACGCAATTTAAATTCAATAAGGGTTATACCGTCAACAATACCGAGGAGCTTTTTAAGATAAGTCGTGTGGATTACTCACATAAAATCCCTATTTATTTCATAAGGGATTTGACGGGGGAGGACGTGACCGGCGCTTTCTACAGGGAAGAATTAATCAAGTCCTCTCTTCCCTCACATTACCAGGTCGATATATTACGATCGAAGGTCGAGCGAGGTAAGAGAAAGTACTTCGTCCACTGGCGTGGGTACCCAGATAAATTTGACAGCTGGATAGATGCGGACGACTTAGTATAAGATATGGATGAGGAAAAACCATTGATATTGAAGTACAAGGATTTGGTTTTTCTCCTCTCGCACGTCACCCCTAAATTGCGGAAGCAGGTCTTGCAAAGTTTGAATAAGCGCGAAGTCAATTGCATCTCGGAAATATTCGCCAACTTTTTGAAGAGACGCCTGACGGACGACGATACCATCATTAACCGCCTGAAAAAATTCAAGAGTGATATTCGCACTGTAGCCTTGAAGAAGACGCCCGTGTACAAGAAGAATGCGATTCTAATCTCCAAACGAGGTGGTAACATATTGGCCGCGTTACTCCCGATAGCCGTGTCGGCAATAACAAGTTTACTACAGAGATGAAAGAATATTGTTTAGTTCCCGTCTCAGTTGCCGAGAGGTGTAAGTTTAAACCGACCGACAGCGCAACTCAGCACCGATTCACGTCAAAACAAGTCAAGAAAAAAAAAAAAACTTCACTTCCGCTACCGGCTGCCGCCCTCCCCGACGCCGCCACCGTGACGCCACCACCACGCGCACCTGTCAATCCACCCTTGGATGATTTGATTCGAGTTGCCGTTCCTCCTTCCTTTAGAGAATATGGTTTATCTCTCTTGAAATTATTGGAGGGTAAACCTGGGATTTCATGGGATGAGCGCGGTAACTTACTTCCACCATTTTCTGGCATAAGCGTGTTTGATCTCATACGAGTACTCGGTCACGAAAAGGGGGCCGCGAAAAGACTTTCACCCGATAAGCGTCCATTATTATCACTGCTACTTCGCATGGCGCAACTCCCCGCGGATGCCATCAGAAATACGACTCAACGAAGTAAACTGATAGGTGGCGGGGTCGGTGACATCTGGGAAGCATATTAAATGAGAAAGCTCCCCATCTTACTCTGTAAACGAGTAAGTACATCAATAATACATGAGAGCACGTGTTAGGCGCGTCAGGGGTGCAGGCCCACGGATGGATAATTGATGAGGGTTATGGTCAAAAAAAGGTTCACCCCCCCCTAACCCACATCCCCTAATAAATAATACGTTCCCCGCCCTCCATCCCTTCCCACCAACAAAGGAAAAAAAAATAACACCTGCGTCAATTTGAATGAATAAATTCTACTACGCAGAAGGTGTAATATCGACCAATACGTGCGAATAAAGGTCTGCGATGTCACATTTCCCCCTCACTCCCCTCACAGAGGGTTCAACGTGTGGATCAGCCCTCCAATTACTCGTCAAGATGAAGGTGGTCGAGGGCAAGCTGACCGATGGCATCTTCCGCGACCGCCGCTGTTATATAATTTATTCAGTAAATGCCGTCTCCACCGAACCGAGTGGGATTGCGCGGGATCTCAAAACGATTTACCCATACGAAAATACACATGCAGCTAGAAAGAGACTCTACTCGCTTCATCGGGCCACGGCAGACACGAGAGATGACCCAGGACGTATCATTATCCACGCGCCTCCCACAGGAAGCGTAAATCTCCCTCACCTGGTGGCCTGCGTGACTCAGTATGGTTGGGGCGAGGCCGTCGAGGGAAACGAGAAGGCGCGACAGGCAATCGCGACGTCGAAGGATTTGCCTTACGTGGAAGGACTCAAGATGGATACAAGCGTGAATCGACGTCAACACTTCCAGAATTGCCTGAAAAAGATTGCCCTGCTAGCCATGGCGAACGCTGAAGTAGAGCAAATTATTATCCCGGAAGGACTGGGATGTAGAGGTCGCTGCCAGGATGAGTGGAAGAATAATTACCTGCCTATGGTGGAAGGGCTGGCGCAGCGACTTCAACCTTTTGGAGTTGAAACTATTCTGGTGAGGAAGTCTGAATAACTATATCATGTAAATTTTAAAATAAAGTTGATGTGTGTTTGACAAATCGAGTATAAATGTATTCCTTAATTGGGGTGACCGTTATTATTTATTTTGATCATGGCGGGAGCAGCATATCAGACAGAAATAAATAGCCGGTGATTATGCTCGACGTCTTATTCATGACGTGACAACCATCATGACGAGAGCGTTCACACCTCCCACTCGAGCGGAATACGACTTGCTTTTTACGCAAAGCAAAGGTGGAGGTTTAGACGACATCCGGGTTTTTATTCCACCCCATTCAAGAAGAGGTGGCGGTCTATTTTCCGTTTTGAGTGGCTTTGCTAAAAGAGCAATTCCCTGTAGCACCCGAAGCGCTCCAAATGGGAAAAGGTTTATTAACAGATGTTTTAGAAGGGAAGCGACTTCGCGAATCATTAAGAAATAGAGGTGTTGCAGCCGTGAAGGGTGTGGGGGAAAGGATAGTTCGAGGCGGACGAGTAATGAAAAAGAGGAAAGTTGGAGTCGGAAAAAAAAAAAAAAGAGAAAACCACCAACCAGGCAACTGAAAAGAAAGACTTGCTATAAAGCAGATATCTTCAATATTTAGCTTAGTCGCAAAGATGACTCATTACGGTCCGGATGTGCAGGGTGGAGCGACCTCCACCCCCCTGAGCAATTATCTGACGGCCGTGAGTGAGAACTTTCCGCGGGTGAATCGCTTGCATACCATCGAATCGTCAGTCGCTGCGAGGGGAAAGTTGGACGTATTACCCGTTAATTTAGATGCAAATGCTAATAATCATGCGGGGATCAACGATCCTTACATTGAATTTAGACTGCCTGGTATTCCAGGGCAATTTTTGGATCTATCAACGCTGTCTCTAGAATTGCGAGTTAGCGCGACGAAGGCAGACGGCGCGCCACTAGACTATGGCGATCACGTCGTTTTTAGTAATGGTTTGAATAATACGATGTTTAAGTCATGCGCTTGTTATTTTAACGAACAGCTTGTGGAGTCATCCTCTTTGTTCAACTATCACGCCTTCATTAAAATGATTACAACAATCCCTCAGGATAAAATTGACTCTATCGGTCGCGTCGCCTTCTACCACCGCGATTATGATGGATCAAAAGGCATAATCAATAAATTTGATGAAGACTATTTCATGGGAGGGAATAAAGACGAGAAACAAATGATGAAAGATTGTAAAACGCACGGCATTTCGATGACTGCGCCTTTGTTTTCGGATATATCAAGTCTGGACGCTTATCTGCTTGACTCTGTTGATGTGAGAATTCGATTAGAATTGGCTAACAAAACATGGATTCTTAATTCACACCAAGATGCCAGCAGTTTCAAATTTAAGCTCGAGATGGCTAAGTTATGGGTTGACCGCGTCACGCCACATCCGCCCGCCTTAGAATCGTTAAATAACTCCTTGACTCGAAATCCAATGCAATACACTTTTAATAGAACGCTCAATAAAACGTATGTGTTAGCCGCCAATCAAACGTCTTTGATTGCCGAATTACCTTTCGCGCAAATCATACCTCAAAATTTGACCATGGCAATAGTTGATATGGACAGCTTACAAGGCGTAATTGATAAGAATGGTTTATATTTTCAACACGCCGATCTGTCACATGTACATATCACCGTGAACGGGGCGACCATTTATAACGTTCGCAGCTCTTTCCCGCATCACGCGTCAAAATTGTTTTACACGACCCTTGAGTCACTAGGATTGGACACGCGTAATTCCCTAACATTTGATGCATTCAATAAAGGTCGGACAGTATGTTTCTTTAACTTTGTGACGGAGGACGTGCACAATGCCATCCCTCTGGATAAATCAGGAAATCTAAGAATTAATCTGTCGTTTGCCAAGGGACGTAATCACAACCGCGTCATAATGTTTTTCGCCGACACTACTGGCGTCAGAGAAATTGATCATTATCGTCACGTTCGCTGCATTGTCCGCGCATAAGCCGTCATGAATGCACGTGAAATACAGGCCGGTCTAGCAGGCATCTTGGGCGATCGAGTTTATTTTTTAGGCTGTCACGATCATCGCCATGTGACAGATCTGATAAATCTTGCCAGAAAACAGGTGAAGCCATGCGTTTTCATTCTAAATACATTGAGTGACTCAAAGACCATGGGCCACTGGATTACTGTTTATCTTAATTTTCAAAGTCAGACCATAGGCTATTACGATAGCTATAACTTGCATCCCAAATACAATTCCGCTGTCTTACATCATTTTATGCAAACTTGTCCACATATGAAAATTAGCACATTAAATTATCGACTTCAGGGGTTGAATTCCCTCGTGTGTGGCATTTATTGCATGTTCTTTTGCCTTCTACTGAGTTGGCATACATTAAAACGTGCAATGTGCATTATTCACGCCACCTTCAAAAAGCATCAATATCTATATAATGACAAAAAAATTACTCGTATGGCATACGTAATATTTCGTAATATGCCGCATTGCATGCCTACGTTTTGCCCAGCTGGCAGCCGGGCGAGATGTCGTAACATCTGTAAAGCGGTAATAAGGTAGATTGGGGGGTGGGGTGGGGGTGGGAAAGGGGGTCAATATGGGGTAATTGCTGACGGATAAGCGTCACTTCGCCATCACCTCTCAACCCAGTCGGACGTCGAAGCCTCATCTCCAAGAATGGAGCAAGCTAACAAACGTTTCATCTTGAGAACTGCGGGTGAGTACGCCATTACCTTGCACGGCATCTGACATCTTCACCATTGTAAATTACATTAACGTTCTTTGCCAATGAATAAGAAGAGGGAGAGTGGGAGGGGAAATAAAAACTTTTCCATTGTTCTCATCGTTTTTTTTTTTTTTTTTTTTTTTTTTTTGTCTGTTACAGAACGCATCTCTTTCCGCTTTGATATCTATCTGGGCGATGCTGGGGGTAAGCGAAGCCGTGCTGACCATGAGGATGTCAATGTGGAGAAAATGTCAGAACCTGCAAAGAAGAAATTGATCTTTAGTGATGACGACATGTCGCCACTGCCGGCCAGCCCACCTCCTGACGCTCCATCAGGACAGGAGTCGCAACAGCAGCAGCCGACATCGCAGTCGATTCCGCCACCTCAGGAGTCGCTGATGCCACCTCCGACCGAAGCACAGCCGCAACGGTCAGATGAGTCGACAGTAGGCGGCAAAGAGGGTCAGGAGGTGAAGAAGTCGCAGGAAAACAGAAAAAAAAAAAATATTCCCCCTAACACGCCAGAGGACGACAGCACACCAAAACTCCCCGTTGCTCCAGCCGCCCCTCGTAAGAAGCTGGTTCCTAGAGTTATTAAAACTACGCCCGTCATTGACAGCGATGACGATGATCTCTTCGCCTTCAATTCGCAAATGTTTTGAATGAAAGAGATGTATTTGCCCTAATAAGCAATGAGCTGTATTTGTCCTAATAAAAATAAAATGTTCCATCGACTCTGCATAACCTTTCTAATAATAATAATAATAATAATAATAATATTAATAATAATAATAATAATAATAAGGTGACCATCCGGCATAAGTATTACGTCAGCCCACGCCGCTGGCGGTCGGTGAAAGTGGAAGAGGCCGCCACTCCGCCCTGGCCGTCACAGATGCTTCCTCCAGGTAAAAACGATGGACAGGTAACGGAACCTCGTGAGGCTGTCGCGACGACCTTGACCATAGGGGATGTATTGAGATGTCGGAGGGAACGCGTGATGGCAAGTCTCGCCACCCAGACTGTCCAGGATCCGCGCGGGCAACTAGCGCGTGACGTCCACGTGGCGGCCCATTCTAAGCCCTCAACTTCCCGTTCCCGCCAAAAAAAAAAAAAAAAAAAAAAAAAAAAAAAAAAAAAAAAAAAACCTGCATGACTCCTGGCGGCGTAAGGCCGCATGGGACCTGGCGGTCATCGCCTGCCACTTTCCTGACACGTGCGGTCCTCCCCCCACCCCATTCCCTTCCACCCGACCTTGACCATCCAGCGGTGGCAACCTTGGAATGTACTGAGGTGTCGGAGGGAACACGCAATGGTAACACTCAGTCATCCCACCCTCCAGGATTCTTGTGAATGAAAGGGAAAGGGCGACTTTCATGGCAGCGCCGTCAGAGTCCCCATAACCACGCGTGTGTGTGGCGACTTCCACGTCTGGCCGCCAGTCCACACCCCCCCCCCCCCTTTCGCTCAATTATTTTCCACCCACCATCATTGATTCATTTAGTCATTCCATCGTCGCCGAAGGATAAGGACACACGCCTCCCCCACCTCTCCGTCAGTGTCGCCGTCACCGTCCCGCTCCCCCCCCCCTTCCCTTGGTGTTTGCCGTCGTGAATCACCCCCCCCCCTTCCCAAGCCTGGGTCTATGGAAAATTGCTATCAGGATCACCATCGCAATATGGCTTGCCGTCAGAGCCGCCCCTGGGTGGGTGGGTTGGGGGTGGGGGGAGGGACGTGAAAGGGCGACCTACACGGCATTGCCGTCACAGTCACCTAACCACGCGTGTGTGTGGCGACTTCCACGTCTGGCCGCCAGTCCACACCCCCCCCCCCTCCTTTCACTCAATTATTTTCCACCCACCATCATTGATTCATTTAGTCATTCCATCGTCGCCGAAGGATAAGGACGCACGCCCCCCCACCTCTCCGTCAGTGTCGCCGTCACCGTCCCTCCCCCCTCCCTCCCCCCCACCCCTTGGTGTTGCCGTCGTGAATCGCCACCCTCCCCTTTCCCAAGCCTGGGTCTCCATCCTGAAATGGACTGCCACTGAAGTCTACGGAAAATTGCTGTCAGGTTTCCCCATTGCAACTTGATAAGGTCCACACTCGCAATATGGCATGCCATCAGAGTCGCTCCAGGGGGTGGGATGGGATCCCCATCCCCCCCTCCCCCTCCCCCTCCCCCCTCCCCTCTCCCATCCTCCATCGTCCCCGAAGGATAAGGACGCACGCCTCCCCACCTCTCCGTCAGTGTCGCCGTCACCGTCCCGCTCCCCCCCCCCCCTCCCCCTTGGTGTTTGCCGTCGTGAATCACCCCCCCCTTCCCAAGCCTGGGTCTATGGAAAATTGCTACCAGGGTCGCCCTTCGCAATATGGCATGCCGTCAGAGTCGCCCCTGGGGTGGGGTGGGGTTGGGGGGTGGGGGGACCCCACCCCCCACCCCACCCACCCAGGGGCGACTCTGACGGCATGCCATATTGCGAAGGGCGACTCTGGTGGCAATTTCCCAACTACTTATATATATATATATATATATATATATATATATATATATATATATATATATATATATATATATATATATATATATATATATATATATATATATATATATATATATATATATATATATATATATATATATATATATATATATATATATATATATATATATATATATATATATATATATATATTGAGAGAGGAGAATGGTGCGATAGCGGAAGAAACATCCCTGTGTACGCTTTGTGACAATGTGAAACCGTAAAAGCCATGTTCCCAGATTGTTATGCGGGTCATAAAAAAAAAAAATAATAATCCTATCACAAGATGTCGTAAGTTAAGTGGACACGTGTAAGAACTGATAATTCTGTGTAATTATGAAGAAATTCTGAGATTGGTGTGTGAGGTCTAAATTTGTTAGTATACAGTGTTAGGGCCTAGCTGTATGTGGGACCATCAGTTAAAATGTTCAACAACAATTTGAAGGTACAGGAGGTTGATAAACTTGTAGGGATATTACAACAACAACAACAACAACAACAATAATAATGATAATAATAATAATAATAATAAATATAAATAAATAAATAAATAAATAGATAAATCTTGAAGGTGAAGGAAGTTGTTTGTATAGGGTGCGGCCTGAAGATTCAGTTGTGTGCAAGTGTTCCCTCCAGCTGCTTGCTTCACTGACCCTCCCATGCAGCTCTTGGCCTGCCTCTCCATCTTCCTCCTGCCACTTCTCCAAACATAAGTCTTCCAGGTGTTCTGGCTTCTGTTATCCTCTCTGCGTGCCCCAGCCATCCTCTCTATCAGTCCTCTGTCACCTTCACTACATGTGTGTCAGTTTGCGTCTTGTGCACCTCACTGTTGTCTTGAACCTCAGTCCTCGTGTTTGGCGTTTGGCGGAAGTCGTATCTTATGCTTCTCCTTTTCTTCTTTTTCCCTCTGTTCCTCCTGTTCTTTCTTTCTTCTTTTTTTTTGTTTCTTCTTTTCTTCTTCTTCTTCTTACTACCAACATTATTATCATCATCATCATTATTATTATCATCATTCTGCCTTTCCTCCTCCTTATCGTCGTGGCCATCATCGTCGTTGTCCTCGTCGTCCTACTTTTCCTCGTCCTACTACTACTACTACTACTACTACTACTACTACTACTACTACTACTAGTAGTACTACTACTACTACTACTACTACTACTACTACCACTACTTTCCCACTTATCTATCACGTAATGGTTTATGTCCCCGTGACGTCGTACTTTCCAACAGCAAAACTGATGACAATATACTGGTACAGCCTGGCCCCGCCACCCCATCTGACCACTTATCTATTTTCATAATGATTACATCACAACAAATTAAAATCTTTTCTCCACCTATAAACGATCTAAACAAAACCAATTGGGATGAATTTAAAAGTAAAGCTTAAAGCCAGCAACATCAACACAAACCCTCACATGTCACAGGAAACACTACACAAATTTCTCAGGGAATGAACTACACCTATAACTTCCACGATGAGAAATCATATTCCTACAAAAAATTATAAAACCAAACAAAAACCTATTTATACTAAAAAAAATATAGAAACTTTAGAGGTCTCCTCCCTAGATGGGTACTCCGATGCTGGTGCAGGAGTCGCCATGCTAATTTTGACTTTTGAGTGAAGGATGTGTGTATAATTAGATGTTTGTATTTATAGTGTGAAGGAAGAAGGTTGTCTTTAGAGGGCAGGCTGTGACTGTCCCCTTGTGTTGTGAGACACAAAGGGAAACATTCAGTGAGGTGACAGCTGGGTTTAATGACAGGTTCACAGCACTTCCTGGTCCAGTGCTTTAGACCTCACTGGGAGTAATTATCATTTCGGCAGGTGTCTACTGCCTCCTTGCAGCCCCGCGTCCTTGCCCGCTCCTTTGCACGGCCACATGTCGCTGTAGATCATGAGTGATGCTCCACACAATGGCTCCTCACGTAATGATGAGGCACAAGACAGTGGTAGCAGGGACACATTTTCAAATTTATCTCTGTATATACAAAAACAACAACAACAACAACAAGGACGAAGATGAGAACAGTGAGATCAAGAGCTGTAGGAGTTGTTGTTGTTGTTCTTCCTCTTCTCAAGTTTGCCGCTGACTGGGTAACGTCTCGAGGCTCAAGTCGGGGAGGAAGGTGAAAAATTACGCCCCAGTAGCACTTACCCGACAGGCCAGGGAGTCACGTATGGGGGAACGTGATGGCAAGATAGCGGTTGCAATTCCAAGCTAAATATACAGGTGTCTGCTTTCCAGTTTATGCTAAATGTAGCAAGCCGTCCAAGAGATTTGTCTGCCATAGGTGCAGCGCTTTATTCGTCTGAGAGGGAAACTTATAAAAGGAATGTTAAGAGGAAGAACAACAAGAAAATAGAAAGAAAAAGAAAAAAAGAAGGAGGAAGAAGAAAAAAAAAGAGGAAGAGCAGGTAGAATAGGAGGAAGAGGAGGAGGAGGAGGAGGAGGAGAACGAGGAGAAATACCACACCGAAAAAAAAAACTGAAGAAAAAAATATCAAGAACATAAAGGAACAATAACAAGAAAGAAAAAAATTATAAAGTGATAATGACAGAAACGACATAGGTAACGTAATGACGACAAGAGAAAACTACAAGAGATAAGGAAAAAAATAATGTGGCAAACAGTGAGACAGACAAGTGACACACAGCAATAGGAAGACACAGTGCATGAGGCAAGTGTTCCCAGGGAGAGCGTCATTAGTTTGCCTACAGCTGAGAATAACAGATACTTCAAGCAACACGCAACTTCTTCCTGCTAGGCCATCCAAGTTGTAACCAGACCCAACGCTGCTTGACTTCGCTGCTCGGAGGAGAAGCAGTGCGGACGGCGGTGTGTTCAGCGTGGTGTGATCGTTGGCTTAGTGTGTTGCAAACCAAAATAAAAGTGACTCGTATTCCTAAAGGCTTTACATTTTCATAAGGACTATTTTCAAAGACTGTAGTTATGATTGCCTCATTATCACGAGGATTTGTCCTCATTGGTGATGTAAAATCCTTGTTAAATTATAACATTAGAATTTTAGAACATTATCCGAAACTACTATTTAGATGCTACGTAGATGTGTGTGTGTGTGTGTGATTCATCTATGGGTGTCTGCTGGTCACCCAGCCAGCCGTTAACTCAGAGCTCATAGTGACCAATGTCACTATGCAAACAAAAAGATGTGTCATGTTTTAAAATCTATATCTTTTATCAATAGGAATAATGATGTACCATTTTATATTAAGAGAAAAGTTTTTGATGCTTGTGTTACTACTTCGGTGCTATACGGATGCGAATCGTGGCTCAGCTGTGACTTAAAACCTATAGAGAAACTATACAAATGGTGCATAAAGGAATTATTAGGTGTGAGAATAACTACTAATAATGACATTTGCATGGTGGAATTAGGTTTACCCTCACTTAAAACGCTTGTTAAGGAAAAACAAAGGAAATATTTTCATAAAGTGTGGACAGAAAGAAACGATATAGTTGATGACCCGTTGATGCACGTACTGAGGTTAGTGTTAAATTACAACGATCAAGTGTCTAGGTATATCACAGATATGACTATAAATGATTTTAACGATGTGGAAGATGCCAAGCACAGAATGAGACTTAATATTAGGAATTAGTTGTTAAATAGGTTGACCTTTTATAAACAAATTAACCCGAATCTAATAGTACATGATATATACACAAGAACTACTAGAGTGAACGAGATAGAGCGTGTGTCATGGACAAGACTTCGTCTCAGTGCTCATTCCCTGGCGGTAGAAACAGGTCGCTGGAACCGTCGGGGACGTGGTCGCCTTCCCATGGAGGAGAGGCTGTGTCCCTGCGGCCTCGTGCAGACCGAGACACATGTCATCGAGACTTTTCCTTTGTCTTTGACCCTTAGATTAACATATAATGTCACAACTGTTCATCAATTGTTGGTAGACAGAACTGATTATGATAATGTGTGTTTTATAGTGCATAAATTATTAGCGTTGTTTAAGTGATAAAGTTATGTATGCATCTCCAAGTCTTAAGATGTTACCCCCGTAGTGTGATGTTTGCTGGATTCCTGCCCCATCTTTAAGGATTATTTTATGTGTTTTACTTATTTTTACTATTGCATTTGTGTTTTAAATGTGTTATAAAAGTTTTAATGTATATCATTCGCATAGTGCTATTAAGAGAAGTTACTGTATTTTGGACCAGAACTGTATGTATTTTAAATTGTATAATTTATTTATTTTTTTCCTGTGGTCAATAAACTATCTGAATCTGAATCTGAATCTAATCTGGGCAGGACTCAGACCCGTGACACACCACACAAGGGGACAGCGAGGCCACAATCCCTCGGGTTACATCTCTGAATATATATATATATATATATATATATATATATATATATATATATATATATATATATATATATATATATATATATATATATATATATATATATATATATATATGATGCTAGGTGAACAGGTACTACGTTATTAAAAGGCTTGCTCATTTGCCTCGCCTCGCCGTGTGTGTGTGATATTAATGGTATTTGACTTCTTTACTCAGTTGTTACTTAATATTCTCTCTCTCTCTCTCTCTCTCTCTCTCTCTCTCTCTCTCTCTCTCTCTCTCTCTCTCTCTCTCTCTCTCTCTCTCTCTCTCTCTCTCTCTCTCTCTTAAACAAAATCCCTATATTAGCATAGTCATCATTACTACACTACACTACACTACACTGGAAGTGTGTAGAAGTGTGTGTGGGAGGGAGGGTGTCAGTAAAGGCCCCTATTGGCTGAGTGCCCCGTGAGGAGGACCAGCTTAGAGTTAGTAGTGATCTCGTCCACCAATCAGAGAGCTCTCTTTTTGCAGTCTTTTTGCGATAATAATTTTTTATTATGTGCTGCCCTCAGACCACCCTGTCACTGGAAGAAACGAATACAAACCATGTGCGCCGCTGTGATCGCACCAGCCACCGCGTCCCACCGGCCCAGCCCGCGTCGCCTGGGCGAGGCAGACAGCCGCAGCCTGGGAGCGACGCCAGGTGCAGCTGAGGAACGAAAAGGATGTCGAGAAGCGAGACAGGGATGTGCTGGGGGAGGCGTTCCCGTCCAGTCCCTTCCCTTCCACTCTCCTCTTCTTTTTTCCTCTCCTCTCCCATTCCCTCCCCTCCCCTCCCCTCTTCTCTTCTCTCCTCTTCTTTTCTCTTCTTCTCTCCCATCCCCTCCCCTCCCCTCTCTTTCCCTTCCCCTTTCCTCTCCTCTCCTCTCCTGTCCTCTCCTCCCATCTCCTCTCCTCTCCTCTCCTTTTCTCCCATACTGCTTTGTCTTGTCCCGTCCCGTCCTGTCCTGTCCTGTTCTGTTCTGTTCGTCCCGTTCTGTTCTGTTCTGTCCGTCCCGTCCTGTTCTGTCTCTTCGTCTTGTAAAGTCCCGTCCTGCCCTGTCCTGTCCTGCCCTGTCCTGTCCTGTTCTGTCCGTCCCGTCCTGTTCTGTCACTTCGTCTTGTCCTGTCCCGTCTTGTCCTGTCCTTTCTCTCCTCTCCTCTCCCATCTTTTCCTGTCTTGTCTCTTCCTCTCTCCTCTGATCCCCTCCCCTCCCCTCCCCTCTCCTCTCCTCCCCTCCCCTCTCCTGTCCTGTCTCCCCCTCACATTCCGTCTCGTCTTGTTCGTCTGGTCTCGCTCGTCATGTCCCTTTCACTCGTCTTGTCTCGTCTCGTCTCGTCTCGTTCGCCTCGTCTCGTCTGGTCTCGTTCGCCTCGTTCGTCTCGTCTCGTTCGCCTCGTTCGTCTCGTCTCGTTCGTCCCGTTCATCTCGTCTCGTTCGTCTCGTTCGTCCCGTTCATCTCGTCTCGTTCGTCTCGTTCGTCCCGTTCATCTCGTCTCGTTCGTCTCGTTCGTCCCGTTCATCTCGTCTCGTTCGTCTCGTTCGTCCCGTTCATCTCGTCTCGTTCGTCTCGTCTCGTCTCGTTCGCCTCGTCTCGTCTGGTCTCGTTCGCCTCGTTCGTCTCGTCTCGTTCGTCCCGTTCATCTCGTCTCGTTCGTCTCGTTCGTCTCGTTCGTCTCGTCTCGTTCGTCCCGTTCATCTCGTCTCGTTCGTCTCGTTCGTCCCGTTCATCTCGTCTCGTTCGTCTCGTTCATCCCGTTCGTCTCGTTCGTCTCGTTCGTCTCGTTCGTCTCGTCTCGTTCGTCTCGTTCGTCTCGTTCGTCTCGTCTCGTTCGTCCCGTTCGTCTCGTCTCGTTCGTCTCGTCTCGTCTCGTCTCGTTCGTCTCGTCTCGTTCGTCCCGTTCGTCTCGTCTCGTTCGTCTCGTCTCGTTCGTCCCGTTCGTCTCGTCTCGTCTCGTCTCGTCTCGTCTCGTCTCGCTTTACACTTGTTTCTCTCTCGTTCGTCTCGCCTGTCCTGTCCTCTCTTTTCTCTTGTCTTCTCTCCTCTCCTCTTCTCTCCTCTCCTCTCCTCTCCTCTTCTCTTCACTTTCCTCTCCTCTCCTGTCCTCTCTTTTCTCTTCTCATCTCTTCTCTTCTCTTTTCTTTTCTCTCCTCTCCTCTCCTCTCCTCTCCTCTCCTTTCCTCTCCTCTCCTCTCCTTTCCTCTCCTCTCCTCTCTTCTTTTCTCTTCTCTCTTCTCTTTTCTCTTCTTTTCTCTTCTCTCTTCTCTTCCCTTCTCTTCTCTTCTCTTCTCTTCTCTTCTCTTTCCTCCCCTCTCCTCTTATCTTCTCTTCTCTTCTCTCCTCTCCTCTCCTTTTCTCTTCTCTTCTCTATCCTCTCCTCTCCTCCTCTCTTCTCTTCTGTGTCCTCTCCTCTCCTCTTCTCTGCTCTCCTCTTTTCTTTCCTCTCCTCTTTTCTTTCCTCTCCTCTGTTCTCCTCTCCTCTTCTCTTCTCTTCTCTTTCCTCTCCTCTCCTCTCCTCTCCTCTCCTCTTCTCTTGTCTTTCCTCTTCTGTTCTCTCTTCTCTTCCCTTTTCTTCTCTTCTCTTACGTTTAGATTTAGGTTTATCAGGGGATCGATAGTAGGAGGGAATAAGAAGACAATCGGGTGAAGATAATAGGTTGGGTTAAGTGACGAAGGAAAATAGAAGATAAAAACAATATATGCTGTATTTTAATGTAATTATTTAATGTATGTATGATTTGTTGTTTTGTTCAATATTGTGTCAGTATTACATTCCCCTCGCGTCCCCTGTCTGTGCCGCATGGTGCTGCCTTGCAAGGATGACACCTGTCTAGTTCCAGGCAACACCACGACTCAGGGCGCAGTAGTGGATGCCCAAACTTGTGAAGCTGTGTGTTGTCAGCCTTGCATGTGATGACGAGTGTATGTGGTAGTGAAGTGTTTTATTTGGTGTATACTGGATTAGGTGTTGCTTCTTCTCATTTTTTTGTCAGCCTGGCGTGTGATGACCAGTGTATGTGATAGTGTAGCTTCTAGTGATAGATGTAGTGTTGGTGATGCAGCACTGACTTGATAGATGTATTGTTGATAGATGTATTGTTGATAGATGTATTGATAGATGTATGCATCCTCCAATTATACTTTTTACCCACAATTATTATTATATATCTAAGAAGCATTTACCCTCCAATTACTCTTTTTATCCACAATTATTATTATTAATTTTCAATATTCCTCTTATTATTGTAATTACCTTTACTGTCTGTCAATGTTATTATTATTATTATTATTATTATTATTATTATTATTATTATTATTATTATTATTATTATTATCATTATTACTATTACTGTTACTATGTATATATAATATTTATACATGGAAGTTTATATTTCTATTATTTGTGTATATATATATATATATATATATATATATATATATATATATATATATATATATATATATATATATATATATATATATATATATATATATATATATATATATATATATATATATATATATATATATATATAATGTTCTTCATTGCATTTAAAATGTATATGTTTTCTATATGTGTATTTAGAATATTATAGATTTAAGTTCATGACCAAAAAAGCTATATTTATATATGTGATGTCTGCCAGTCTTTCTCTATGGAATCATAATTAAGTGTGAATTTATAGGTAAGCGTAATAAAGTGTTTTAAGTGTTTCCCAGCGAGATATATTCAGTTGCTGGTCACTGCAAGGCCATTGGCCCAACAGTCTCCGCTGCTGGCCCTGGGCGTTAATACCTTTGACCTGCTGATCCAGCTGGCGAGGGGGGGGGGGCGTACACCCCTCACTACAGGCTGCAGTCACCCGCCTCACTTGTGCCTTCCTGAAAAAGGCAGGGCAGCCACCAAGCCTGTGGTTGGCTCACAGGAAACCCCCAGAGCATAAAAGTGATGATGCAGGGGCATCATTGCAGCCCTAGAGAGGAAGAGGAACATGGCTGAAGACTTGGTTAAAAGATTAGTCAAATATAGGGTTGAAACAGATCTTTAAAGTGTTCACAGCAATTCGGCTTTCATTTGTAAACAAAGAGCAGACAGCTAGGAAGATGACACCAGCAGCGGCAGGCGGAGACAGGCGGTGTGACACCGTAGCCCTCCGCTCTGCCTGACATGTGCTGTGTGTCACGCAACCAAACTCAAGTGGAACATGCACTGTTACATGTACCAGATTATCGGACACGCCTAACAAGTGTGGCGCCATTCGTAAAGCAACAAAACTGCTTGTCTTGAAAGAAAGTCCAGTGACAGAGACAACCTTGGCCAGTGTTGTGTTCGCTTCCTGACAGGGTGGGGATTGTGACCAGGAATTTGTCCAGCTTCCTCTGTAAGTGTTTGGTATTCACGCCCTTCATGTCACGGTGTGTGCCGGGAGGGAGGTGAACAGGTGGGTGTCCCTTGTTGCAACACTGCTATGCTGGAGGCTTCTGATACTGGTGTGGCAGTTTGAAGGGAGGTGGGGTGGCCACGCTTATTCCTTCCTGATCGTGCTTTGGAGTGAGTGCATGTGATGGGTTCAGATTTGGGTGGGACAGTCTGGTTAGCAATAATTATTTTCCACATATTTATAATTTGGTATTTTTCATTCTTCTTTCTACTGAGTATAATTTGTATTGTGTCTTGTTTGGTAATTAACTTTTCTTTGTTTTTTCTCTCTCTCTCTCTCTCTCTCTCTCTCTCTCTCTCTCTCTCTCTCTCTCTCTCTCTCTCTCTCTGCTACTTCTGAGATCCCTCCTTGTGCAAGGTGTGAGTTAGATGGTGGCTGGGATGGTATTGGCTAGTAAACGTCATCTGTGGTTTCTCTCAAGCCTGCCATGCTTATTCTGCAGCCTGGAATTCTGGTTGTGTCTCTGATCTCAGACTATTGGAGTCAGTTAAGAGACAGTGGGCGAAAAGAATTCAAGGATTTGAGAACATGTCATGATCAGCATTTTAAAACCTTGAACTTGTATTCACTCTAAGGGAGAAACTATTACGGGTTGATCTTATTATTAAATTTGGAAGATATTTTCATGGACTCTCCCCAATCACTGTTCACCTCAGCCCCCTTGTGTCAACACTAGAGGCCATCCATACAGTTAATGCAGCAGACCTGCTCATCTCAGCCACTGCTGTCAGCACTAGAGGCCATCCATACAAATTAATGCAACAGACTTGTACACCTCAGCCACTACTGTCAGCACTAGAGGCCATCCATACAATTAATGCAACAGACTTGTACATCTCAGCCACTACTGTCAGCACTAGAGGCCGTCCATACAGTTAATGCAACAGACTTGTACATCTCAGCCACTACTGTCAGCACTAGAGGCCGTCAATACAGTTAATGCAGCAGACCTGTTCATCTCAGCCACTTCTATCAGCACTAGAAGCCTTCCATACAAATTAATGCAACAGACTTGTACACCTCGGCCACTGCTGTCAGCACTAGAGGCCGTCCATACAATTAATGCAGCAGACCTGTTTATCTGAGCCACTTCTGTCAGCATTCCTTATAGTTGTGATGCCAGGCACACATTTTTCTCAAGAGTGATGAAAATCTGGAATTTTCTTGCTAACAGTGTGCCTGAATCTAATTCTGTTGATGGTTTTAGGTACAGTTTGTCCAATTTCTCAGATGTACATCTGTTTGATTCTTGCTGGTGACATACATGCTGTGCTGCTAGTCAGATTTATTATTTGTCTTGGGCTGATGGCACACTTGCCAGGCAGTTAGATAAGCATGTACAGACTTTGGTGTCTTTTTGATAGTGGTGGTGAGCTGACCCTGAACTGGCCCTGAAGGGGTTCTCTCTTGTGAGACCAGCCAGGTAAAAAATATGTTGAAATGTAGCCACATTTACTGTTCTGAAGTATTTACTATTCTATTCATTTCTTCTCTGTTCACAGGTGCTCTGGAAAATCAATTCAAGGCTAATTATTATTTTTTCTTTATTCATTATCCACAGTTGCCTTGGAAAGTGCATTCCTGGCTGAGTGTGGTGCGTGTGCCTGCTTCTTGTGTGGTGGTGCTGCTGCTGCGTGAAGCCTCTGCCGTGGGAACCCACCACAAATAGCTAATGGATTCTGTATGACGGGATCAGCAGCAGACAGAATTCCAGTGATGTATTAACATGCCTAGGTTTGGTCCTAAAGGATTGATTTGATGTTGTATTTACTACTCATTTGTCTGTAGTCTATATAGTTTTACTACTACTGGAGTAGTAGTAACACTGGGGCTTTTTTTTTCTTTTTTATTCAAAATTTGTGTTGCCCCTGGCCAGTGCTCCTCTTACAGGAGAAAAGTAGTAGTAGTAATATTTATTTTTGTATGTGTTTGTGTCTATCATAGTATACTGCAGTCTAGGAAAAGTTTTATGAGGAAGATGTGTTAATCTTGACAGTCACTGGTTTGAACCTGAAGCACAACTTTCCAGAAACAAGACCTTGCATTTAGTATACAACAAACTAACTTACCAGCTTCCTGTGTTAGCTTAATTCTATCTTGTTTGTATTCTTAATGCTTTGCTCTCTCATAAAAAAAACATTTTCAAAGGCCATACAGATGATCACCAAAATTCTCATGGGGCATTTTCTTTCTCTCTTGCAAAATCCTTGCATTGTCAGTCATGAAAATGCCCCTGGAGACCACAACAACACCACCTGAGTAAAGATAAAGATGAAAATAATGATAGTGGTTGTGGCAGTGGTGGTGGTGGTGGTGGTGGTGGTGGTGGCTCTGAGGAGAATTAAGTACTAATATCAGAAGGATGTGGTTTTTATGTTGCAGAAGAAACCAGATGGAAAAAAGGTGTGTGTGTGTGTGTGTGTGTGTGTGTGTGTGTGTGTGTGTGTGTGTGTGTGTGTGTGGGAAAAGAGAGAGAGAGAGAGAGAGAGAGAGAGAGAGAGAGAGAGAGAGAGAGAGAGAGAGGGTGGCTGGGTTAGGGAGAGAGAAGAGAAAGAGAAAGAGGTAAGTGGAGATATGGAGACAAGGGAGAAGGAAGGAAAAGCAGAGGAGTTATGGGAGAGATGGCAGAAAGGGAGGAGGAGGAAGACAAGGAGGGAGGGAGGGTAGATGAGCAGTACGTATGTACGTATGTAAGTGAGTGTGAGTGGAGTCAACATATAAAAGGGAGAGAAATGAACACTCTAAGGAGGGAAGAAATAAAGAATTCATGAAAAGATATTATAGACATATGTAAGAATGAACCAAGGATGTTCTATAGAACGGTAAAATGAAGAATAAGAATGGGTTCAACAAACTGAAAATAAATGGCAAACATGTTGAAGAAGAAGCACAAATTGCAGAGGTTTTGAATGACTTCTTTCAAAGTGTCTTCACTGGAGAGGGAACATTTGGTAGACCGGTGACGGCAGATGTGAGAGTAGAAGAGTGAGTGAGATTGAGGTAACAGTGGATGAGGTAAGAATAATGATGGAAGACTTGGATGTGAGGAAGGCACAGGGACCTGATGGAGTGTCTGATTGGGTGGTGAAGGAATGCAGAGATCAACCTGCACATGATTTACAAACTCATCATAACTTCATTAAGGGAAGGAGTGGTGCCCAACATTGGAAAAAAGCAGGTATAGTCCCCATATATAAGAGTGGAAGCAAAGAAGAACCATTTAATTATAGACCACCATCATTAACAAATGTAGTGGCAAAATTGTGCCAAAGAATAGTGAAGCAAAGATGGAGTGAATATCTGGAAAAGAGAGAAATATTAACAGACAGACAATTCAGATTTAGGAAAGGAAGGTCATGTATAACAAATTTAAGGTGCTTCTACTTCAGTCATAGATATGGTACAAGAAAGAGAGGGATGGGCAGATTGTGTTTATTTTGATAAGGTGCCTCACAGCAGACTGTTGTGAAAATGAGAAATGTCTGGTGGGCTGAGAGGAGCACTCCTACATTGGATCAGTGACTTTCTGAGAGGAAGGGAAATGAGAACAGTGGTCAAAGATAAAAAGTCATCATGGAGAGAGGTAATTAGTGGTGTTCTGCAGGGTTCAGTACTACCACCAGTCATGTTTGCTACCTGTGTGAATGATGTGATGGAAGGGGTGAATAGTTACATGAGTCTGTTTGCTGATGATGCAAAATTGATGGGAAAAGTGGAGAGGACAGAGGAATGTGAAGCTCTACAGGGAGATCTGAATGTGATTTGGGATTGGAGTGACACTTGGAAAATGGAGTTTAACATAAAAAGATGAGGAGTGCTGAAGTTTGGGCATAGTTGTGTGATGCCAGTCTTCAGTTATAAATTGGGTAATGAGGAAATAAAAGTGAAGAGTAAAGAGAAAGACCCTGGAATTACTGTCACCGATAAGTTGTCCTCAGAGGTACATGTAAGAAGAAAGACAGGGGAAACATATAATCTGGTGAGAAACATAAGAACAACATTCAACTACCTGGATGAAGAGATGATTAGGGATGTAACTGACAATGATAAGACCTAGTTTGAAATATGCAGCAGCGATGTGGTCTCCCAGCACTAAAAGGGACATAAAGAAATTAGAAAGAATACAATGAGCAGCGACAAAGTTGCCTCTGACCCTATCAGACTTATCATATGAAGAGAGACTAAAACTAAACCTACCCTCCCTTGGAAGAGAGAAGAGAGAGAGGTGATCTGATGGCATTATATTGGATTTTGTCAGACTGTGAAAAATTGGACCAGAGTAATTTGGTGGTGAGAGACTTTAGAAGCACGAGAGGGCATGAGAAGATGAAGAAGAAAGGTGTGTGTAGGAGGATATTAAGAAGAACAGTTTCCTGCAAAGTACTGCAGAAATCTGGAAACACACACACACACACACACACACACACACACACACACACACACACACACACACACACTCTTAAAAACATCTGAAAATTTTTACTATAAACTTGTAAATTTCTTCATAAAGGTATGACTTCTTATATGTCACCTCTTATGTGACCTGTTATGACCTCTCAGGGACAGCCTTGGGGGCATCCATTACTGGCAGAAGCCCGAGTGTGCTGAGTGACGGGGCGGCATGACCTTGCACATCAGAGGGTCAGGTCAGTGTGTGCATTGTGCATATTGTGCCTTAGTGGCCTGTCATCTCTCTCTCTCTCTCTCTCTCTCTCTCTCTCTCTCTCTCTCTCTCTCTCTCTCTCTCTCTCTCTCTCTCTCTCTCTCTCTCTCTCTCTCTCTCTCTCTCTCTCTCTCTCTCTCTCTCTCTCTCTCTCTCTCTCTCTCTCTCTCTCTCTCTCTCTCTCACACACACACACACACACACACACACACACACACACACACACACACACACTCTTGATCATGTGAAGATGGAGATAGAGATCAAAGAAGAAGTGCCAAAATTCAATGAGGAATATAAAAATGAGAGAAAAAATTATGCTAAGGCAGACTTTACAGGGTTAAAGAAATTCTATGGAGAGCTTGATTGGAATAATTTATTAAGAGGTATGGAGGTGCAGAAAAAATATGAAGTGTTTTTAAGCAAGTTTAGAGGTGTTGAAAGATATGTGTCAAGATATAAGGTAAAAGAAAATAAGAAAGTGTGGTTTAATGCAAAGTGTGCAGAGGCAAAAAAGAAAAAGGAGAGGGCATGGAAAAAAATGAGGAAACAATGGAAAGAGATAAATAGAGAAGAATACAGGACAGCTAGAAATGATTATGTTAAAATAAGAAGAGAAAAAGAAAGAAATTTTGAAAGAGATGTAGTTGGAAAGTGTAAAGAAGAACCCAAACTTTTCTATAGATATGTAAATGGAAAAATAAAGCATAGAGATACTATTACAAAGCTGAAGGAAAATGGAGAAATTTATGAAACCACACAAGAGATGGCTGAGATACTGAATAAAAGCTTTAAGTCTGTATTTACAAGAGAAACTGCCTTTGCATCACTGGGAGATGAGGAACAACAGAAAGGAATAGAAAACATACAAGTGGAAAGAAAAGAAATTAAAAGACTACTGGAAGAGCTAGATACTAGGAAGGCGATGGGGCCAGACGAAGTAAATGGATGGATATTGAAAGAATGTAGAGAGGAATTGGAAGAACCAATATGGGAGATAATTAACAGTTCTTTAAAGGAAGGAAAAGTACCAAAGGAATGGAAGAGAGCAAATATAGTACCATTATACAAAGGAGGTAATAAAATGGAACCACTGAATTACAGACCAGTCTCACTCACGAGTATTGTAAGTAAACTCTGTGAAATAGTCATTAAAAACAGATGGGTGCAATATCTTGAACAAGAAAATATAATAACAGAAAAACAATTCGGTTTCAGGAAAGAGAGATCTTGCGTAACAAACTTACTGAGCTTTTATACAAGAGTAATAGATAAACTACAAGAGAGAGATGGTTGGGTTGATGCTGTCTATTTAGATCTGAAAAAAGCTTTTGATACAGTTCCACATAAAAGACTCATATGGAAACTGGAACATCGAGGAGGGCTAAAAGGAAAAATACTTAAGTGGATGAAGGATTATCTCCAAGGTAGGGAAATGAGTACAGTAATCAGAGATAATAAATCAAGTTGGTGCGAAGTAACAAGCGGAGTACCACAAGGGTCTGTGTTGGCACCTATAATGTTTCAGGTCTATATAAATGATATGACGGTGGGTTTAAATTGTTACATTAATATGTTTGCAGATGATGCAAAATTGATGAAAGTAATAAAGAACCAAGAGGATTGTGAGGAACTACAGAGGGATATTGATAGAATTTATGAATGGAGTAAACGATGGAAATTAGAATTCAATATAAAGAAGTGCCATGTAATGGAGATGGGAAGAAGTAAAAGGAGACCTTCATGGGAGTATAAGATGGGAGGAATCACAATACCAAAGAGCAAAGAAGAAAAAGACTTGGGAGTAATAATTCAAGACACGCTATCACCAGAAAAACACATCAATGGAATATTTGGCTCTACATATAATTTGCTAGCAAATATCAGGGTGGCATTTAATTACCTAGACAAAGAAATGATGAAGAAAATCATAACACACATGATACGTCCCAAACTGGAATACGCAGCAGTGGTATGGTCTCCACACAAAAAGAAAGATATAAGGAAATTGGAAAGAATACAAAGAACAGCTACGAAAATGATACCTGAATTGGAAGACCTAAGTTACAAGGAAAGACTGGAAGAAATTGGATTACCAACACTGCAAGAAAGAAGGGAAAGAGGAGACCTGATAACAATGTTCAAATTAGTAAATGGCATGGAGAAGATAGACAGAGATGACCTAGTTGTAAAAGTGGAGGAAGGAGATAGACGTACAAGGGGACATATGAAGAAATTAAAGAAGAGTCATTGTTTGGGAGATATTAAGAAATACAGCTTTCCGCATCGAACGGTTGAAATATCGAATAACTTAAAAGAAGAGGTAGTTGCGGCAAAGAGTGTGCACATGTTTAAAGAGAAATTGGACAAATTCGGTTATGGAGACAGGACTAATTGAGCTTTGGCTCGGACCCTGTATTATACAACTAGGTAAATACAACTAGGTAAATACACACACACACACACACACACACACACACACAGAAGATGTTGAAATGGGAGAAGGAATGGTGGAAGTAATTATAATTCAAACAGAAAGGAAGGGAGAAGGAAGAAGAGATTTTGCAGTGGCTTATGTATCCCCAAAGATGAATGCATGGACACAAGAGGATGGAATAGATGGAGAAAAAAGGAGGAAGTGAGAAATGGAAAGAATTCGAGGAGGTAAGAAACGAATATATCAGAATCCTGAGAGATGAAGAAAGGAATTATGAGAAAGATATAGTTAACAAGTGCAAAGATGAGCCAAAGTTATTCTTCAGATGTGTGAATGGGAAGATGACGTTACATATGAAGATACACGGTTACAAGCGGAATTAATGAACAAGTGCTTCCAGTCAGTATTCACCAAAGAGAGCAAATTTGAAGGAGAAAGAGCATGGCACAGAAACAATGTGATGAGAGAGATACAGGTGGACGTAAGTGAAATTAAGAACATTATGAAAGTTTTGGATGTAAGTAAGGCTCAATGACCGAATGGAGTGTCCAACTGGATACTTAAGGAATGTTGTGAACAACCAGCAGGGAGTATACACAATACCATAGTATGTTCTTTTAAGGAAGGAAAAATCCCTCTAGACTGGAAGAGAGCCAATATTGTGGCCATTTTTAAAAGAGGTAATAAAGAAGATCCATCGAATTACAGACCAATGTTCTTAACAAGTGTGGTGGCAAAAAATAGTGGAAAGAATAATTAAAAACAGATGGATGAAATATTTAGAAGAAACACAAACATTGACTGACACTCAATTTGGTTTCAGAAGCGGAAGGTCTTGTGTCATGAATTTAGTGAGCTTTTATGGTAAAGCGATTGATATAATTCAAGAGAGAGAGGGATGGGCCTAAAAAAAACATTTGATAATGTACCACACCAGAGACTGCTGTAGAAAATTCAAAATATAAGGGGTTTGCAAGGCAACACACTGAATTGGATTACAGACTTGAGGGACAGAGAAATGAGAACAGTAATAAAGGGAGAACAATCAGAATGGTGTAGAGTTACAAGTGGAGTACCACAGGGTCTTAGCCCCTGTAATATTTCTGGTGCATGTTCAATATAGTGAATGAGGTTGACAGTTATATAAGTCTGTTTGCAGACGATACAAAATTATTGAAAAGAGTGGAAAACAATATGGATTGTGAAATATTACAGAAAGATCTAAATAAGATATATAAATGGAGTAAGAAATGGGAAATGGAATTCAATGCAAAGAAATGCAAGGTGATGGAATTAGGAAAAAAAGCAAAAGAAGATTGACAAGTTCGTACACCATGGGAGAAGTGGAAATTAAGAAAACCAAACAAGAAAAAGATTTGAGAATTACAATAAGTGATAATTTATCACCTGAAAAACATGTAAACAAAATAGTTTGGGAAACCTATGAGTTATTAAAAAAGATGAAAGGGGCATTTGCGTACATGGATGAAGAGATGATGAGAAAGTTGATGGAATATGTGATTCAACCAAACCTGGAATATGCCACAATTGTTTGGTCACCCCATAATAAAAAGGAAATAAGGAAAATTGAAAGGATCCAAAGAGCTGCAACCAAATTGGTACCAAGTTTGAGAGATTTAACCTATGAAGAAAGATTAAGGAGATTGAAGCTTCCATCATTACAAGAGAGAAGAGAAAGAGGGAACCTGATTGCTATATACAGAGCTTTAATAGGTAAGGATCAAGTTGACAAAGAAGACTTATTTGTGTGGGACTCAAGAGATACATGAGAACATGGACTGAAATTGAGGAAAACAAGTAGAAGAGATATCAAGAAATATGGTTTCCCAAACAGAAGCATAGAAATATGAAACAACTTAGATGAAACAGTGGTACAAGCAACAAATATTCATGAATTTAAAGTTAAGCTGGATGCTTATAGATATGGAGACAGGACAGCACGAGCATATCTCTTTTCCTGTAAAACATAGCTAGGTAAATGCACATTTCCTGTCTCTACTGGCCCTAGGTATGGTAAAGGAAATGTCATGAGTCATACTACTACTACTACTACTACTACTACTACTACTACTACTACTACTACTACTACTACTACTACTACTACTACCACCACTAGTACTACTGCTACTACTACTACTACTACTACTACTACTACTACTACTACTACTACTACTATTACTACTACTACTACTACTACTACTACTACTACTACTACTACTACTACTACTACTACTACTATTACCACCACCACCACCACCACTACTGCTACTACTACTACTACTACTACTACTACTACTACTGCTACTACTACTACTACTACTACTACTACTACTACTACTACTACTACTACTACTACTACTACTACTACTACTACTACTACTGCCGCCATCACCACTACCAACACCACCACCACCACCACCACCACCACCACCATTACCACTACTACTACTACTACTACTACTACTACTACTACTACTACTACTACTACTACTACTACTACTACTACTGCTGCTGCTGCTGCTTCTAGTAGTAGGTAGTAACACAGCAACTACTACTACTACTACTACTACTACTACTACTACTACTACTACTACTACCCCTGCTATTATCACTGTTACTACCACCACCACCACCATCACCACTAAATCAGTATTTATTATTTTTCTTCTTGTCTATGAAAAGACGTGGAAAAGTGCAGGGTGGTATCATCAGCGTAGGAGTGGATAGGACAAGAAGTTTGGTTTAGAAGATCATTAATGAATAATAAGAAGAGAGTGGGTGACAGGACAGAACCCTGAGGAACACCACTGTTAATAGATTTAGGAGAAGAACAGTGACCGTCTACCACAGCAGGAATAGAACGGTCAGAAAGGAAACTTGAGATGAAGTTACAGAGAGAAGGATAGAAACCGTAGGAGGGTAGTTTGGAAATCAAAGCTTTGTGCCAGACTCTATCAAAAGCTTTTGATATGTCCAAGGCAACAGCAAAAGTTTCACCAAAATCTCTAAAAGAGGATGACCAAGACTCAGTAAGGAAAGCCAGAGGATCACCAGTAGAGCGGCCTTGACGGAACCCATACTGGCGATCAGATAGAAGGTTGTGAAGTGATAGATGTTTAAGAATCTTTCTGTTGAGGATAGATTCAAAAACTTTAGATAAGCAGGAAATTAAAGCAATAGGACGGTAGTTTGAGGGATTAGAACGGTCACCCTTTTTAGGAACAGGTTGAATGTTGGCAAACTTCCAGCAAGAAGGAAAGGTAGATGTTGACAGACAGCTGAAAGAGTTTGACTAGGCAAGGTGCAAGCACGGAGGCACAGTTTCGGAGAACAATAGGAGGGACCCTATCAGGTCCATAAGTCTTCCGAGGGTTTAGGCCAGCGAGGGCATGGAAAACATCGTTGTGAAGAATTTTAATATGTGGCATGAAGTAGTCAGAGGGTGGAGGAGAGGGAGGAACAAGCTCAGAATCGTCCAAGGTAGAGTTTTTAGCAAAGGTTTGAGTGAAGAGTTCAGCTTTAGAAATAGATGTGATAGCAGTGGTGCCATCTGGTTGAAATAGAGGAGGGAAAAAAGAAGAAGCAAAGTTATTGGAGATATTTATGGCTAGATGCCAGAAATCACGAGGGGAGTTAGATCTTGAAAGGTTTTGACATTTTCTATTATTGAAGGAGTTTTTGGCTAGTTGGAGAACAGACTTGGCATGGTTCCGGGCAGAAATATAAAGTGCATGAGATTCTGGTGATGGAAGGCTTAACTACCTTTTGTGGGCCACCTCTCTATCATGTATAGCACGAGAACAAGCTGTGTTAAACCAAGGTTTAGAAAGTTTAGGACGAGAAAAAGAGTGAGGAATGTACGCCTCCATGCCAGACACTATCACCTCTGTTAGGCGCTCAGCACACAAAGACAGGTCTCTGACATGGAAGCAGTAGTCATTCCAAGGAAAATCAGCAAAATACTTCCTCAGGTCCCCCCAACTAGCAGTGGCAAAACGCCAGAGGCACCTTCGCTTAGGGGGATCCTAAGGAGGGATTGGAGCGATAGGACAAGATAAAGATATGAGATTGTGATCGGAGGAACCCAACGGAGAAGAAAGGGTGACAGCATAAGCAGAAGGATTAGAGGTCAGGAAAAGGTCAAGAATGTTGGGCGTATCTCCAAGACGGTCAGGAATACGAGTAGGGTGTTGCACCAATTGCTCTAGGTTATGGAGGATAGCAAAGTTGTAGGCTAGTTCACCAGGATGGTCAGTGAAGGAAGAGGAAAGCCAAAGCTGGTGGTGAACACTGAAGTCTCCAAGAATGGAGATCTCTGCAATAGGGAAGATGGTCAGAATGTGCTCCACTTTGGAAGTTAAGTAGTCAAAGAATTTCTTATAGTCAGAGGAGTTAGGTGAGAGGTATACAGCACAGATAAATCTAGTACGAGAGTGACTCTGTAGTCGTAGCCAGATGGTGGAAAACTCAGAAGATTCAAGAGCGTGGGCACGAGAGCAGGTTAAGTCATTGCGCACATAAATGCAGCATCCAGCTTTGGATCGAAAATGAGGATAGAGAAAGTAGGAGGGAACAGAAAAAGGGCTACTGTCAGTTGCCTCAGACACTTGAGTTTCAGTGAGGAAAAGAAGATGAGGTTTAGAAGAGGAGAGGTGGTGTTCTACAGATTGAAAATTAGATCTTAGACCGCGAATGTTGCAGAAGTTAATGAAGAAAAAGTTGAGGGGGGGGGGTGTCAAGACACTTAGGGTCATCAACAGAAAGGCAGTCCGACCTGAGGACATTGATGGTCCCCTCCCCAGATTGGGACTCCGAAGCTGGTGTAGGAGTCGCTATGACAGTCCGAGAGTTTGGGAATTCAGTGGGGAGTTTGGGGAGGCAGTGGGAAGTTTGGGAAGGCACTGGGAGTTGACTGGAGTTTTTAAGACAGACAGACAGAGAGAGAGAGAGAGAGAGAGAGAGAGAGAGAGAGAGAGAGAGAGAGAGAGAGAGAGAGAGAGAGAGAGAGAGAGAGAGAGAGAGAGAGAGAGAGAGAGAGAGATTATAAATAAAGATACGCACAGAAGCTGATAAACGGGCAACAATGCATAAGGAGACTCCACAACAAGATATCAAGTATTATATCCATGAACAGCACCCACCTACATTCACTCACTAACCAGGCTGATCTGTACTGTACTTCTGTGTATGGCAATGAACTGCAGTAAATATGAACCAGTATTTTTTCTGTCATTCTTGTTCTCTTTTACCTCAGGCAGTGCAGTGCAGTTTCCAAGGCTCCCCGAGTGTACAGCATTGTTGTGTGTGTGGATGGGGTGTGTGTGCCAGACTCCTCACACTCTGTATTGGTAGGTTGGGAGAGAGAGAGAGAGAGAGAGAGAGAGAGAGAGAGAGAGAGAGAGAGAGAGAGAATCATTACCTGTACATTTGTGTCACATGTATATTTTAGCTATATAAAGTGATTAAGTCCGTGTGTGTGTGTGTGTGTGTGTGTGTGTGTGTGTGTGTGTGTGTGTGTGTGTGTGTGTGTGTGAACCATTTCCTCACTGACACAAGCCCTTCCAGAGACATTTTTCCTTCATTCAAATAAACCATAGTAATTTCATTTCACTAAGCTAAAATAAAAATAGTAAAACATGAATTAATCTGCATCCATCCCTTCTTTGAACTTTAAGTGGTATGTGTCCTTTGAAAATACCATTAACTTGTATCTTTTTATTCAGCTTGGGCAGCTACAACAGCCAGATTAGTACACCAACTCTCTCCTTCTCTCATCTCTTTCTATCTCAGCATTCGTCTCCCCACTTACCTCTTCTCTTCCTCCTCTCATCCTTCTCTCTCTCATCATTCTGACCTTCATTTATTTTTGTCTATGCATGTTTTCTCATATTTGCATGCACTAACTCATTCTCTCATCTCTTTCACTATTCTTCTCTCCATTTATTTCTGTTCTTGCATGCTCTCATTCTCTCTCTCTCTCTCTCTCTCTCTCTCTCTCTCTCTCTCTCTCTCTCTCTCTCTCTCTCTCTCTCTCTCTCTCTCTCTCTCTCTCTCTCTCTCTCTCTCTCTCTCTCTCTCTCTCTAGCACTCTATTCCCTTCTTCCATTCATTAGAGGTCATCCCCTTACACCCACAGCATGTATTGCACTCATACACATCTCCTCCTCCCTTTCTCTCCCAGTTCTACATGTTTCTCTCATGCCTCATCTCATCTCCTCATCTCCTCATCCTCCTGTGTCACTCTCTCCTTAGTATCACTGGGCAAGGTCACCTACTATTGAGACAGTAGCTCTTCTTTGGTCATTGCCAGGCTCTCTTTTGGATCTTCATGGCAGTTTCCACAACAGCAAACACTGCAAGCTTGACCACACTGATCTTGTCTCCAGTGAAGCTAAGAGTGGGAATGTTTTTACCAAGTATGTGTTGTGTTGTGGAGTTTTTAGTTTAGTTTTAATCACTGTTCTTCCTTAATCTGTTACTGGAATCATGAAAACACCCTTGCAAACCATAACAACATCTGCTAAAACCTGTTAAAGTATCATTAACCCTTTTAAACCATTACTTTAATCACAGAAACATCCTTGCAAACCCTGACAACATCCACTGAAACTTGTTAAACTGTCACTAGCATTATTAAACCATTACTTGATCATAAAAACACCCTTGAAAACCCTGGTAACATCCATTAAAGTCTGTTAAACTATTACTAACCTTATTAAACCATTACTTGAATCATGAAAATGCCCTTGAAAACCCTGATAACATCCACTAAAGCCTTTTAAATTACCACTCCAATCAGGGGAGCTCCAAACACTATTAGAGCCTGTTAATAAAGAAAAGGCACTGGGATATTGGGGAACGCACATTTCAAGCTGTAGCCTTATCTCACATCCTTAACTCTCATAACAGGGCCTTTGTTGGAGGCGTCCCCTGTGATACAGTGGACGACAACCTGGAGCTCTGTGACACACTGACAAGGGAGAAGGTTACTTGTCGCTCCAAGGCTAAGCTGGTCGGCCCCATGAATGTCACTGTCTGCATTACCGGAAGAGGCGCGTCTGAAGTGACCAAGATAGGAAGGTACGTGGACAGGCTGTACCAGTTCCTCACATATGCTGGTGTGTACATATAGTGTGCCTGCACGTGTATGCATGTGAATCTAGTCTTACCTTATGTTACCTAAACCAGTGTAACCTGACTTTATCCTGACTACTGGAAATAACTGTATAGGAATTAAGCTTGTAATGCCCTGTGTTTTAGCAGTAGATTGTTGTGTTTTTCTTAGTTTTCACAGGGTGTCCTGCAAGTTTAGGTACACACTTTAGGTGTGATAGTTCAAGTAATTCTAAGTTGAAAATACTCTATACACATATGCTGTGTTTTGTTTTATTTTGTGAGAAATTAATGTGTAGCTAAGTTGTGAGTTGTGGGAGCTGCTTGCCTGGGTGTGCCTCCGCCTCCTTCCTCCCCTCCTTGGCTCGCTACGTACTCGCGTGATGCTGTGTAGCATTAAGTGATAAATTTTTGTGTACATTGTATGCAGTCAAATCCTTACAGGAAATAGCAAATAACAGATTAAATTTTTGTATGTGCCAGTGAAGAAAATGTGCAGGTAACACAGCAATACAGCAGTTATTCAGTGCCACTTTTTAAAACACACATGGCAGTTCACTGCAAATGTCATCCCCTTTGACAGTTATGATCTTGACATTTAAATGGCAAGCCTTGTCAATCAAGTGATAGCCAAAGTGCATCTTTTTGCTCCTGTCATTCCTTATCTGCTCTGCAGCTTCCTTAATGCTGTGAATCAACTCCTCTCTGTAACGTGATTTGTTCTTGTACACCAAGGATTTCATGAGTCCCCAAAGGAAAGAAATCCATTGGTGTTAGGTGAAGGGATCTTGCTGGCTATTCCTGTGGGCCTCCACCACCTGTCCATCATCAAGAGACTGATCCCAGGGAAGCCACTCCCACAATACACAACTTACAGGTTAATTTCTCACAAAATAAAGCAAACAGCATGTGTGTGTATAGAGTATTTTTGACTTAGGATTAGTTGAACTATCATATCCTAAGGTATGTACCTTAATTCATGGTACACCCTGTATTGTTAGTACACACACACACACACACACACACACACACACCCACCCACCCACACTGTGCTGCCCAGCTAATTGGACACATCCACAGCAGCTCTAAGGAGTTACCTAAGTTTTGGTTGTACAGGGGGCCCGAGCTTGAGTCCTGTCTCTATAATAGGGAATTGTGTGATGTGTGAGTGCAGGGGAAGTGAAGTGTAAATTGGGAGGTGAGCAAAAAGGTGAATGGGAGAGTAGTGTATGGGTAAACATTGTCTTGTCAGTGATACCAAGAAGGAAGATGGTGGCGGACACAGCAAATATTTTTGAGGGTTTCAAGGAAGAAGACCTCAGTGTAGCTTATACAAATAAACAAATATGGAAAATTGAAGAAAATGTGAAAATATGATAAATTCATAAGTTAGTAGCAATAATAAAGACATGGAAGGAAGCGAGAGAGAGGTGGGTGGTGGCAATGTAAAAAGATATCCAGTGATATAATAGAGATGAAGAAGAGGAAGATGGAAAGAGAAAAAGAAAACAAAGAACTGAGAGAAGAGGTGACAATAATAGTGAACTTAAACAAGAAGTACTATAAAGAAATCAAGAAACTCAAGGAAGAGAACGAGGAGTTAAAGAAAGCTTTACAAGAGAGAGAGAGAGAGAGAGAGAGAGAGAGAGAGAGAGAGAGAGAGAGAGAGAGAGAGAGAGAGAGAGAGAGAGAGAGAGAGAGAGAGAGATTAAGGTTGGAAAGTGAAAGAGTCAGTGACAGCAGAAGTCAAAAGTTGGAAAGAAGAGAGAGAACAACAACAAAAGGTGAATATAGATAAGATCATAAGGCAACAGCAACAGGAACACAATAAGGACATGGAAAAGCAATTGATTAAAATAATAAAGGAAAAAAGTAATCTTGTGAGAGACATTGTACAGAGAAAGATGTTTGTGGTGGTATTTGGGGTCAAGGAGAAGAACTTACTAATGAAAATAGCTAGAGAGAAAGAAGAGGCAAAAAAGACTAAGGAAATTATAGCAGAAGTAGCGGAGGAAGGAGAAGAGATAGTTGAACAAATTGAAGAGGTTTACAGGATTGGAAAATACAATGAAAATGGAACAAGACCAATGAAAATAAGATTCATGGCACAAACAGCAGTGAAATATGTCTTGCAAAGAACAAGAAAATTGGCAAAAGTAGAAGGAATGAATAAATATGAATAAAGGAGAGAGAAGTAAACTGAAAGAGTAAAGTAGAGGAAAGTAGTAGAGTAGAGGCCCAGTCAAAAAATGAGGAGAGAACACAAGAACAAGCGAGGAGATTTGCTTGGAAAGTTGTGGACATGAAAGTGAGGAAATGGTGCCACAAAGATACCACACCAAGCAGAAGTTTAAAGATTATGTATACTAATGTAGATAGTTTGGTGTTGAGCCAAATGGAACTTAAAGGCTATCTAAAGAACAATAAACCAGATGTGGTTTATTTAATGGAAATTATACTAAGAGGAAATAAAGTTGGAATTTGCAAAGGAAGGTTGTAGTGCATGGAGGAGAGACAGAAAAGAAAAGGGAGGAAGAGGAACAATGATATTGGTAAAAGAGGATATTGTTGTTGAGGAAGTGGAATATGTCGATGGAATGGCAGAAACTTTGAGTGTTGTGATTAAGATCAAATGAAATGAAAAAAAGGAAAGTTACTGTGATGTACATACCACCAAAAACTAATGCATGGGAGACTGATGGATATAAAACTATACAACTAAAAACAAGAAATAGCACAGGAAATGATAAGGAAAAGTAACAAAGTGCTTTTAGTAGGCAGCTTCAACACTAAAGGAATGAACTGGCAGAAGATGGAAGTGAAAGAAAATGTTGGGTCATGGAGTGAACTTATTTTTCATATATATTTACTTATTTACTTTTTTTATGTAGGAGGGACACTGGCAAAGGGAAACAAAAATCCAATAAAAAAAAAGCTCACTGTGATACCAGACCTGGATTGGGTCAGAAGTAGTAGTCAAGAATTGAAGGATATGTGTTTTGAAACCTCCCTCTTGAAAGAGTTCAAATCATATGAAGGTGGAAATACAGTAGCAGGCAGGGAGTTCCAGAGTTTACCAGAGAAAGGGATGAGTGACTGACTGAGAATACTGGTTAACTCTTGCATTAGAGAGGTGGACAGAACAGGGGTGAGAGAAACAAGTCTTGTGCAGTGAGGCCATGGGAGGAGGGGAGACGTGCCGTTAGCAAGATCAGAAGAGCAATTAGCATGAAAATAGTGGTAGAAGACAGCTAGAGATGCAACATTGCAGCAATGAGAAAGAGGCTGAAGACAGAAGAGAGTTGATGAGATGAAAAGCTTTTGATTCCATCCTGTCTAGAAGACTGGTATGAGTGGAATCCCCCAGACATGTGAATCATACTCCATACATAGACAGATAAGGCTCCTGTACAGAGTTAGTAGCTGGAAGGGTGAGAAAAAATAATGGAGATGTCTCAGAACACCTAACTTCATAGAAGATGTTTTAGCTAGAGATGAGATGTGAAGTTTCCAGTTCAGAATATAAGTAAAGATGTTCAGTGTAGAAGAGGGGGACAGTTGAGTGTCATTGAAGAAGAGGGGATAGTTGTCTGGAAGGTTGTGTTGAGTTGATAGATGGAGGAATTGAGTTTTTGAGGCATTGAACAATACCAAGTTTGCTTTACTCCGATCAGAAATTTTTGAGAGATCAGAAGTCAGGCGTTGTGTGGCTTCCCTGCATGAACTGTTTTCTTCCTGAAGGGTTGGACGTCTACGAAAAGACGTGAAAAAGTGCATGGTGATATCACCAGCATACCATGCTTACCATGATGGTGAATACAATGAGACAGTGGGTGAACGAACTTACAAGATACAAAGAAGAAGAACCATCACAGTTGGACTTAGTGTTTACAAAAAATCCCAGAAAGTAGACCAAGTATACATTGTCTGAGTCCACTGGGAAGAAGTGATCATGTGACAATAGAAATAATGCCACAGGAGGAAAAAGTGTTGCACAGGAATGAACAATTTTGAAATGGGAGACAGAACTAT
Organism: Scylla paramamosain; assembly: GCF_035594125.1. Taxonomy (NCBI): domain Eukaryota; kingdom Metazoa; phylum Arthropoda; class Malacostraca; order Decapoda; family Portunidae; genus Scylla; species Scylla paramamosain. Next base: position 3,486,318 of record NC_087169.1, read on the forward strand.
TCTAAGGCAAACTTTGCAGAACTTAATAAATTTTATGGAGAAATTAACTGGGAAGAACTATTTAAAGGTAAAGTAGTGCAAGAAAAATGAGATATTTTTGAGTAAGTATAGAGAGGGGGTGCAACAGTTTGTGCCAAGTTATAAAGTGTAAATTTGGAAGCATGAATGGTATAATGGCAGGTGAGTAGAAGCAAAAAGGAAAAAGGATAGGGCTTGGAGGAAATGATGAGACAACTGAACACAAATACTAGGGAAGAATACAGAAAGGCAAGGAATGAATATGGTATAATAAGAAAAGAAGAAGAAAGAAATTTTGAAAGTGAGATAATAAGAAAATGCAAGGAAGAGCCCAAACTCTTCTACAGATACATAAACAGGAAAATGAAACATAGGGATGACATAAACAAGTTAAGAAGAGAAGGAAGAATTTATGAAACTACTGAGGAGATGAGTGAACTAATGAATGAGAGTTTTCAGTCCACATTTACAAAGGAAACTGATTTTGTGGCACTGAAAGTGGTATCACAGAATGAGGGAATACAGGAAATACAAGTAAAGAGACAACAAATCAAGAAACTGCTGAAGAGCTGGATGTTAGAAAAGCTGTGGGACCAGATCAAGTAAATGGATGGATATTAAAAGAATGCAGAGAACAAATGGAAAAACCCATATGGGATATAATTAACAGCTTGTTGAGAGAAGGAAAAGTACCAAGGGAATGGAAAAGAGCTAACAAAGTCCCAATATACAAACAGGGAAGTTAAATGGAACCATTGAATTACAGACTTGTGTCACTAACAAGTATTGTAAGCAAGCTTTGTGAAATAGTAATTAAAGACAGATGGGTGCAGTATTTAGAAGATGAAAAGATAATTACAGAAAAGCAATTTGGATTCAGGAAAGGGATATCCTGTGTCACAAATCTACTGAGCTTCCATACAAGAGTAATAGATGGAGTGCAAGAGAGGGATGGATGGGTTTGTGCAGTACACCTGGATCTCTAAAAAAGCATTTGATAAAGTTCCACACAAAAGTCTTATGTGGAAGTCAGAGAATGAAGGAGGGCTAAAGGGAACAATGTTGAGATAGACAGAAGATTATTGACAAGGGAAGGAATTGAGAACAGTAATCAGAGACACTAATTCAAGTTGGCGCAAAGTGACAAGTGAGGTACCACAAGAATCTGTGTTGGCACCTATTATGTTTCAAATATATGTAAATGATATGACAGAGGATCTAAATAGTTATATAAACCTTTTTGCTGATGATGCAAAAATAATGAAAATAGTAAAGGATGAAAATGACTGCAAGGAGTTACAAAAGGATATTGACAAGATACATACATAGAGCCAAAGATGGAAACTAGAATTCAATGCCAGAAAATGCCATGTGTTGGAAATAGGAAAAAGTAAAAAGATATCTTCATTGAATTACAAAATGGGAAGAGAAATAATAACAAAAAATTCATGAAGAAAAAGAAGGCACATAAACATAATATTTGGCTCTACATACAGCTTTTTAACAGACATTAGGGTGGCATTTAACTATTTAGATAGTGAAATAATGAAGAAAATTATAATAAGAATGATATAACCTAAATTGGAGCACGCAGCGTTAGTTTGGGCTCCAAATAGGAAAAAAAGATATACAGAAACTGGAAAGAATACAGAGGATAGCAACAAAGATGGTACCAGAACTGAAAGACTTAAGCTATGAAGAAAGACTTGAAGAGATGTGATTACCAACGCTACAAGAGAGAAGAGTAAGAGGAGACCTGATAACAATGTACAAATTAGTAAACAATATAGAAAGAATAGACAGAATTGACTTGCTATCACAGATGGAGGAGGGAGAGAGATGGGCGAGGGGACATGGGAAGAAAATAAAGAAGAGTGGATGTTTGAGCGGCACCAAGAAATGCAGCTTCCTGTATCAAACTATTGAAATCTGGAATGATTTGAAGGAAGAGGTGGTTGTGGCAAACAGTGTACACATGTTTAAAGAGAAACTGGATAAATATGGTTATGGAGACAGGACAAAATAAACTTTGGCTCGTGCCCTGTACAATGCACACGCACACACACACACACACACACACACACACACACACACACACACACACACACACACACACACACACAGATACCAACATCACCCTATTCACGTCATACATTATATAACTTCATAAACAGTGTTTCTCATCTGTTTGAGAATAAAATAAAGAGTGGATATTTGAGCTACATCAAGAAATAGTTTCCCGTATCGAACTCTTGAAATCTGGAATGATTTGAAGAAAGAAGTGGTTTTGGCAAACGGTGTACACATGTTTAAAGAGAAACTGAATAAGCATGGTTATGGAGACAGGACAAAATGAACTTTGGCTCGTGCCCTGTACAATACAACTAGGTAAATACACACACACACACACACACACACACAGACATCAATGTCACCCAGTTCATATTGCCATGCATTATATAACATCATAAACAATGTCAAACAATGTTTCACATCCATTTCTGATGTTTTTTCACATTTTCCTCACGTGCTGGTGAGTCTTGTGATGCCCACTCATCACAAAACTTCTTAGCCACTCCATTGCCTTCTTGTTTACTGTATAAAACTTTGTGTTCTTGTTATTTATTACATTAATATGCTCTTTTACCATGTTAATGAGGATTTCCTTATCAAAAAATGATAAAGGAGTAGCCCAACAAACCGTCACTTCTTTGCTGGTTGCCATGGTGACTGCAGCAGATGTAAACAAATTCGTGTTTCTCATACATTTTTTTGTCAGTGATGTGCTGAGTTGGGCAGGAATATGAGATGTAAGCATTGGTGATCACTCATGCTTGCCCACCCCGCTGATTGACAACCTTGGTGAACTTTGGATTTTTGAAAGTAAGGACTTCCCCACTATCTTGATTGTCTGGTGCAGTTTGGCCAGGTGATCACCAGCATTGGCAGAAGGTTTAAAAGTATGGCAATTAAGCATATGATACAGCAACATCAGAAAATGTCTGTTTCATATAATTCCCCACTGGAGCTTCTCTATTCCACTTGATTGCCATTGCTTTATGTGAAATTGACTAGGTTTAAATGTGATAAATGCACCTCAAACATTTCAAATTTAGACAAACTCGATATATGCATCATTAATGCACTCCCCTTGAAAAATCTTTGGTGCCTGAAAAATATTGCATTATAATTTGAGAGATGAAGGGCTACATGTAGTACAATCAGCAAATAAGTTATTTTGCATATCTACGGACATAAGTTTTTTTTATTTACTCATGAGGACTATGGTCACAGGTTTCCCTCTCTGTTTAGCAGTCTTAACTCTTCATGATGTGTCACTGGGCTTGCATAAATATATATATATATATATATATATATATATATATATATATATATATATATATATATATATATATATATATATATATATATATATATATATATATATATATATATATATATATATATATATATATATATATATATATATATATATATATATATATATATATATATATATATATATCAATCGGAGTACAAAAAACTATTGAGCTTATGACAACACTAAATCAGTGCCTAATATTAGCCAGCATGAATGAAATATTTTTATATTGTTTATGCAGTTTCTTCAAATGCTGGATGCAGACTCTTATTCGTATTTCATTATACCATAATTAATGGCTTATAAGACACATGCACTCAATAAGACGCACCTCAGTTTGGGCAGGCATAAAAAAAAAAAAAAAAAAGGTAAGTAAACAGGTTTAAGCTCTGAATATGAAGTGAAGGGTTTCACCTGACATTTGAAGCCCTCTTATATGTATTCAGATCCTTATTAGATCTCAATATTTTACATTTAAAAAACCTTAATATTTGCTAGGACCTACCAACACTAGTACTTAGACTAATCCTGCTGTGAGATGTAAACAAATGTGGCATAGACAGTGACATTGTCAGAGGCCAGATTGTAATAAAGTTTGTACATCACATTTTTTTATCATCATTCTACACATGATCCTAGTTGTATATTTTAGTACATTTTCAAAGCATAAGGATGTGTGAAAACAGATTCACCTTATTCTCTACAATGTATTTTTATTTGAAATATTCAGTACAAACCATCACCATGAGTCACCCTACTTCATGATACTCTCTTCACTTATAAAATCTTTTATTTTGTTAGGTAGTAAGCTATTTTTTAAGAATGCAATAGTTTCTCATTAGCTTCAAGTTTTGTTGAACATGTATGAAAGGTAAGAATCTTAAAAGATAGGTACAATTCCAGTTGTATGGAGGTGTGTCTTACCTCAAGGAATAATGGCATCATACTAAGAAACGCAGTGAATCCTGCAGCTGTCACCAGGTTTGGTTTGCAACCAACTGCAAGTTTGTTTTGGTACATGAAATGTAAGAGTCATCACCTAATTTCTTCTTGACTGGTGTTATTTTATGTGAATTACTAGTAAGTATGACCTGTTATGCATTGTTATCTTGTAAAAAAGAGTTGTTTTTGTGGTATAGAATTGATCATCACTTTGTTTATGTATGTGAAGATGTTTGGGATTTAATCTAAGGGCCACTGTTGCCACAGACTTACCACTGGCCACTGTCCCAAAGCTGAACCTTGGTCTTATAAGATGCAGGCTCATTTTCTGAGACTTTTTTGGGGGAGAAAAAAGGTGCGTTTTATGTCATCAAAAACAATATTTTGCTCATTCGTAGATATCATTTGCAAGACTTCCAAAATAATGTTAATGATTGCATACATATTTTAAACATTTGCAACATGCATTCTGTAGCCAGTTCCCACCCAGTCCTTCTCACCACCTCTCCCACCACACTGCTCTTCTCCACTCAGTGTTATTACTCCACATCCACAGGCCATCACTAGCAGACCTCTTGGGTGGTTTCCAAGACCCCAGCTTGGCTTTCAAGACATTTAAGCATACCAGGGTCTTCCTCCAGCAGCTCACCAGAATATAACTGGATAACTTTCCTGCTGCCAGCACCTCCAGGCCTCTAGAGGTTGTGGCACCACAGCCTGCACAGCCCCTCAAATCCCCAACAAGAACAAGAACACAACAGGGTAGTGGGAGTGATGGCTTCAAGACACACTGCCACTGTACAGGGCAGCTGTTACTCTTGTAAATCATGTGCTGCTTACAAGACTGTGCCTAAAAATCTGAGAGGAAAAAGTAAAAGCTCACAGGACTAGTTGACGAGACAGCTAAATGACCCTTATGTGAAGTTGACCAAGCAACATCAGCGCAGGTGAGCCTCAGCCCTCTCTTTTACCCCTTCCTTTCCCACATTAGCCATCTTCCCACTCCCTCCCCAGGAAGGCCCCTATGATCATTAGCCAATGCAAGACACTGCAATAGAGTGACAGTGTATACCTGTTTTTTGGGGCCACTTCTTGGTAAACATGTTGATCATGATAATTTTTCAGACTGAGATAAATTTTTTTACTGCTCAAAATATTATGCTTTTTCAAAAGGAGATAATGACATTAAATAATCTTAGCTATAGCAGCTCCTCATGAAGCAGCTAAATTATGTGGATATTGGTGATGAATACATACTGTACAATATGGGTGTGAGGGTTGTTTTAGGGTCACTCATGGTTACATTAGTGACGTGATCCATCGTACACTGCGTCACAAATTGTAAGTCCATGCTGACAGGGTTTACTTGGAGAGATATAGTGTGATGCATGTGTTCGTATGTTTGTTTCCAGTATGTAATGATGCATGCTCTCTTGCATCTCTTTTGTTCAGCAAATGAGAACTGTACTTTTAATGACATTAGAATGTCGTTAAATGTCACTTACTTCCAGGCATTGCATCATTTATTTTCAGCCAGTCACCATGTGTATATGTTGCAGTCACAGCAGTCAGCTAGTTACCCACAAGGGTACTCAGTGTCACAATGGCAACTGAGTGCAGTGCACACAAATTTAAATACTTGGATTTTATCATGCAGTTCCATAAGCAAGGCATACAATTCTTAAGATTGCACAGTGTTTTGCCAAAATTAGTTGAGTGCTGAACAATCGATGGCACCAGTACCCTTTGAGGATGAGGAAGAGGAGGTCTGCAAACCACACCTTGGACTCTTTATTTTTTCTATTAAGGTTTAGGTCTGGTTATGTTAGGTTAATGTCCTTAACCCATAAACTGCAACATTTATCATATGATGAACAGCATGTAACTGTGACTTACATCATATGATATGAAGGCTCTTTTTAATCTTGGCAGCCTGTATTTTGCACCCATATGTCTTGAAATGATGTTTGGCAACTCAGAGTGAGCGAGCCCACACTCTCTCTCTCTCTCTCTCTCTCTCTCTCTCTCTCTCTCTCTCTCTCTCTCTCTCTCTCTCTCTCTCTCTCTCTCTCACTTCCATGTGTGTGTGTGTGTGTGTGTGTGTGTGTGTATTTACCTAGTTGTGTGTATCTAGTTGTGGTGTACGGGAGGGGAGTAATCTCATAGTACAGCGTCTCTATATCTATCAGTTTGGTTTTAAAAGCACTGACAGTTTCGGCATTGACAACGTCTTCACTGAGTTCATTCCATTTGTTCTCATTTCAGTGAGGAAAACTATACTTCTTAATGTCTCTTCTACAGTTAACTTTCTTCAACTTCTTGCTGTGACCCCTTGTACTCTGTGTGTCTAAATTTATAAAAACCTTCTTTCTTCACATTTTCCATACCATTTATCATTCTATAGATGTTTATTAAATCTCTCTCTCTCTCTCCTATTTTCAAGGGTAGGAATTTCCAACATACTTAATCTCTCTTCATAGGTCAATTTACTCAACTCTGAAACCATCTTAGTGACTGCTCTTTTTGCTTTTTCTTAATTTTATAATATTCCCCTTTGTATGATGAGACCACACCACTGCTGCATATTCCAATCTTAGTCTTATCATGGAAATCAACAACTTTTTATCATTTCTTCTTCCAAATATGAGTGCCATTCTTATTCTTTTTAACAATTTCACTGTCTCCAGTAATTTTATCAATGTGTCAAATTTTCAGTAACTGTTACTCCCAAATCTACTTCCTCTTTTGACTTCTTTAACTTCACACCATCCATATCATAATAATATTGTATTATTTTCTTACTCTTACCAAACTCCATTACTTTGCATTTACTCAAATGGAATTCCATTTGCCAAGATTTACTCCATCTATTTATCTTATTTAAATCATCTTGCAGTACCATACAGTCATTTACATTATCTATCCTTCTCATCAGTTTAGCATCATCTGCAAATAAGTTCATATAACTATCTGTTTCTTCATTTATGTCGTTCACATATATTACAAACTTTATCGGTCCTAAATCTGACCCCTGTGGGACACCACTAGTTACTTTTAGCCAAGATGAATTCTGTTCTTGTATTACAGTTCTCATCTCTCTATCATCCAGATAATCCTCCATTCACTCCAGCTGTCTTCCTCCAAATTTTCCATATTTTTTTAATCTTCCTTAGCAATCTTTGGGATGTACTTTGCTTTCTTCAAGTCTAAGTAGACACCATCCACCCATCCGTCTCTCTCCTGCACAATATTAACTATCCTTGAATGAAAGGACAGTAAGTTTATGGAGCATGATCTTCCCCTTTTAAATCCAAATTGACAATTTACTAAAACTTCATCTTTTTCCAGGTGTTCCATCCATCTTTCCTTTATTGTTCTTTCACATAATTTTCCTTCAGGAGGAGGCAGTAGACACCTGCTAAAACAATAATTACTCCCAGTGAGGTCTAAAGCACTGGATCAGGGGGTACTGTGAACTTATCATTAAACCTAGCTGTGATCTCACTGAACTTTTCCTTTTGTGTCTCACAACACAAGGGGGCAGTCACAGCCTGCCCTCTAAAGACAACTCTCTTCCTCCACACAAAACTACAAGCACCTAATAACACACACAACCTTCACTCAAAATTTCAAAATTCATGGCAACTCCTACACCAGCTTTGGAGTCCTCATCTGGGGAGGGGACCACAAATGTCCCCTGGTTGGACTGCTCTGCTGATGACGCCCCTAAGTATCTTGACACCCCCTCAATTTTTTCTTCATTTACTTCTGCAACATTTGTGATCTAAGATCTAATTTTCAGTCTGTAGAACACCACCTCTCCTCTTCTAAACATCATCTTCTTTTCCTCACTGAAACTCAGGTGCCTGAGGCAACTGACAGTAGCCCTTTTTCTGTTCCCTCCTACTTTCTCTATCCTCATTTTCAATCCAAAGCTGGATGTTGCATTTATGTGCGCAACAATTTAACCTGCTCTCATGTCCATGCTCTTGAATCTTCCGAGTTTTCCACTATCTGGCTACGACTACAGAGTCACTCTCAAACTAAATTTATCTGTGCTGTATATCTCTCACCTAACTCCTCTGATTATAAGAAATTCTTTGACTACTTAACTTCCAAAGTGGAGCACATTCTGATACTCTTCCCTTTTTGCAGAGATCTCCATTCTTGGAGACTTCAGTGTTCACCACCAGCTTTGGCTTTCCTCTCCCTTCACTGACCATCCTGGTGAACTAGCCTTCAACTTTGCTATGCTCCACGACCTAGAGCAATTGGTGCAACACCCTACCTGTATTTCTGACCGTCTTGGAGATATGCCCAACATTCTTGACTTCTTCCTGACCTCTAATCCTTCTGTTTATGCTGTCACCCTCTCTATTCCATTGAGCTCCTCCAATCACAGTCTCATATCTGTATCTTGTCCTATCACTCCAATCCCTCCTCAGCATCCCCCTAAGCAAAGGTGCCTCTGGCATTTTGCCTCTGCTAGTTGGGGGGACCTGAGGAGGTATTTTGCTGATTTTCCTTGGAATGACTACTGCTTCTGTGTCAGAGACCCGTCTTTGTGTGCTGAATGCATAACAGAGGTGATAGTGTCTGGCATGGAGGCATACATTCATTCCTCTCTCTTTTTCTCGGACTAAACCTTCCAAACCTTGGTTGAACACAGCTTGTTCTCGTGCTATACATGATAGAGAGGTGGCCCACAAAAGGTACTTAGGCCTTCCATCACCAGAATCTCATGCACTTTATATTTCTGTCCGGAACCATGCCAAGTCTGTTCTCCGTCTAGTCAAAAACTCCTTCATTAATAGAAAGTGTCAAAATCTTTCAAGATCTAACTACCCTCATGACTCTCTGACATCTAGCCAAAAATATCTCCTGGCATCTAGCCAAAAATATCTTCAATAACTTTGCTTCTTCTTCTTCTTTCCCTCCTTTATTTCAACCAGATAGCACCACTACCATCACATCTATTTCTAAAGCTGAACTCTTTGCTCAAACCTTTGCTAAAAACTCTACCTTGAATGATTCTGGGCTTGTTCCTCCCTCTCCTCCACCCTCTAACTACTTCATGCTACCTATTAAAATTCTTCACAATGATGTTTTCCATGCCCTTGCTGGCCTAAACCCTTGAAAGGCTTATGGACCTGATGGGGTCCCTCCTATTGTTCTCCGAAACTGTGCCTCCGTGCTTGCACCTTGCCTAGTCAAACTCTTTCAGTACTGTCTGTCAACATCTACCTTTCCATCTTGCTGAAAGTTTGCCTACATTCAGCATGTTCCTAAAAAGGGCGACTGTTCTAATCCCTCAAACTACTGTCCTATTGCTTTAATTTCCTGCCTATCTAAAGTTTTTTAATCTATCCTCAACAGGAAGATACTTAAACATCTGTCACTTCACAAACTTCTATCTGATTGCCAGTATGGGTTCCGTCAAAGCCGCTCTACTGGTGATCCTCTGGCTTTCCTTACTGAGTCTTGGTCATCCTCTTTTAGAGATTTTGGTGAAACTTTTGTTGTTGCCTTGGACATATCAAAAGCTCCTGATAGAGTCTGGCACAAAGTCTTGATTTCCAAATTACCCCCCTATGGCTTCTATCTTTCTCTCAAGTTTCCTTTTTGACCGTTCTATTGCTGCTGTGGTAGACGGTCACTGTTCTTCTCCTAAATCTATTAACAGTGGTGTTCCTCAGGGTTCTGTCCTGTCACCCACTCTCTTTTTATTATTCATCAATGACCTTGTAAATCAAATTTCCTACCCTTTCCACTCCTACGCTGATGATACCACCCTGCACTTTTCCATGTCTTTTTATAGACGTCCAACCCTTCAGGAGGTAAACATTTCATGCAGGGAAGCCACAGAATGCCTGACTTCTGATCTTTCTAAAATTTCTGATTGGGGCAGAGCAAACTTGGTATTGTCCAATGCCTCAAAAACTCAATTCCTCCATCTATCAACTCAACACTACCTTCCAGACAGCTATCCCCTCTTCTTCAGTGACACTCAACTGTCCCCCTCTTCTACACTGAACATCCTCGGTCTGTCCTTTACTTATAATCTGAACTGGAAACTTCACATCTCATCTCTAGCTAAAACAGCTTCTATGAAGTTAGGTGTTCTGAGATGTCTCTGCCAGTTTTTCTCATCCCCCCAGCTGCTAACTCTGTACAAGGGCCTTATCCGTCCATGTATGGAGTATGCTTCACATGTCTGGGGAGGTTCCACTCATGCCGCTCTTCTAGACAGGGTGGAATAAAAAAGTTTTCGTCTCATCAACTCCTCTCCTCTAACTGACTGTCTTCAGCCTTTCTCATCGCCGCAATGTTGCATCTCTAGCTGTCTTCTACCGCTATTTTCATGCTAACTGCTTTTCTGATCTTGCTAACTGCATGCCTCCCCTCCTCCCACAGCCTTGCTGCAGAAGACTCTTCTTTCTCTCACCCCTATTCTGTCCACCTCTCTAATGCAAGAGTTAACCAGTATACTCAATTATTGATCCCTTTCTTTGGTAAACTCTGGAACTCCCTGTCTGCTTCTGTATTTCCACCTTCCTATGAATTGAATTCCTTCAAGAGGGAGGTTTCAAGACACTTATCCTTCAATTTTTTTTACTTTTCTGGGACTGGCATCTCGGTGGGCTTTTTTTTTTTTTATTGGATTTTTGTTGCCCTTGGCCAGTGTCCCTCCTACATAAAAAAAAAAAAAAAACACTATTCAAGGACACTGGTCTATATTTTAGTGTATTTTCCTTATTTCCTCTTTTGTATGTTGGTGCAATATTTGTTCTTTTCCAGTCTTTTTGGTTCTCTTTCCTGTGATAGTGATGTCATCACTAGACTGTGAATTTTATCAGGCAGTTGTTCTGTACATTCCTTCAATATCTTGTTTGGTACTCCATCTGGATCAGATGCTTTAATTACTTCAAGTTCTTCCATCATCTTAAGTATTTCCTCATAACTGACTGGGACTGCACTCAGTATATATCTCACCAACTTATCCCTTCCAGCATCAAACTCCCCTTCCACAGTAAATAACAATCTGAAACTATTGTTCATAACCTCCACCATGTCCTGTTTGGGTTCATTTATACACTTATCTTTTATATCTCTTTTATAGTTTCTTCTCTCCATTCTTATTATCTCAATGTACTTGTTTCTAGCATCAATATATTCCTCCCATCTGCTCTCAGTTTTCCTCTTCTTCCATCTATTCCAACCATTTGATTTACAATTTGTAGTTTCTTTGCATTATGTATTGAACCATTCTTTACCCTTTCTACATCTCACTCCTCCTTTAGGTACAAATTTCTCCACAGCAGAATTATATTTCCTTATAAATTCATCTCATTTTCTGGAACATCTACATCTTCAAAGTCTTTCCAGCCCATGGCAACAAACTACTTTCTTAATTTTTCAAAATCATCTTTACTATATTTAAATCTTCTTACCTTATAATTTTCATCAGTGATTACATTTTCATTTTTCAAATTAAATTCCATCAACATGTGATCACTTTTACCTAGAGGGCTATCATAGTGTATTGTTTCAATAATTTCCATGTCCTTGGTAAACACTAAATCAAGTCTTGATGGTTTATCTCTTCCACTAAATCTTATATCACAGTCTACCCACTGAGTCATCAAGTTTTCCACTGTTCAGGTTAACAGTCTATTACTCCATGATGTCTCACTCTTAGTAGTTGTCAGTGTTTCCCACTTTATCTCCTTACAATTAAAATCACAAACAATAACTATATCACTACTTTCCATCACTATCTTTTCAAGACCTTTTAACACATCTACCAACGTCTCTTCGTGCTCTTCTTTTTGCCAAGCATTGGTCACAGGTGGCACATACACTCCTACATAATTCATTATCCTTTCTTTTCCACTTCTAATCATCACTTGTAGAATTTCAGACTTGTCTTCACTTTTTATTACCCTCTCCACTTCAACACACTTTTTAATCAGAATGATCACTTCCCCCTCCTCCCTTGTCACTTCTGTTTTTCATCCATAAATCATATTTACCAGTGTCAGGAGTTCCCCATTCATTTTTCCATTTTGTCTCACATAATACAGCAACATCCGGTGCGGTTCTGTTTAATAACTCATTTAATTCCATCTTTGTTGACATTAATCCATTTACATTAGTATAACATACTGTTTGATGTACCATTTCTTTATCCTCATGTCTCTTTCTCTTCAGAAAAACTTCTCTTTTTGTTGTTTGTCTTTTTGTTTAGCCTCATTTATCAGCTCCTTTTGCTTCAACCTTTCAATCTCATCCATATCCCTGTTTATCCATACATTTTTATATTCTTCATCTCCAGACAACCTCCAAGACCCACTAATTACCTCTTCTGCTTGTACCTACATTGCAAACTTTGTGTGTGTGTGTGTGTGTGTGTGTGTGTGTGTGTGTGTGTGTGTGTGTGTGTGTTAGATATACACACAGCTCTGCAACACACACTTGTGCGCACTTGTGCGCACACACACACACACACACACACACACACACACACACACACACACACACACACACACACTCACTGCACCCAAATCAGGCAGTTAAAAAATTAAAGACCTGTTGTTGTTTGAGATCCCTTACCACTCCCCGTACTCTCCTTTTGTCTCATCCCACAGGCATTGTCCATGATGCTTCCTGTGTTGTGGTTCCATCATGGCAGGCATGGAAGTGCTTCTCACTGCATCACCGCCTCATGATCATTGAGAGCATGGACACAGACACTGAGGTGCGGCGCCTCTCCCCCATCACCCTCATTGCCAACACAAGCCACTTTTTTTTTTATCTTGTCCTTATAAATCTATTTACCAGATTGTCAGTTCCACATGGGATTTTTTGTGAGTGTTACTAATGCCTCCTCCTCCTCCTCCTCCTCCTCCTCCAGGCCCTAGTGGGTACGTGGACCTCCTCAATGGACAGATGGACAGAGGCTGGTGTGCTGGCTACATGTATCAGGAGCAAATCTCAACCTTCTTCTCTGTTGTGGCAACATGGATGACATATGAGATGGCCATGACCAGCATGCCCCTTCAGGTACTGCTGTGGTGCTTGTAATGGTGTTGTAGTGGTTGTAATGGTGGTAGTAGTAATAGTAGACAGTGATTGTAGCTATGGTAATAGTAGTTGTAGTAATTTTCAGTGGTATAATAATAATAGTAATTGGAGATAAACAGCAACCAATTTACACCAATCTTTTTGACGCATAACCTAACATCATTTAACCCAGCCTAACCTCACAACCTAGCACAATCTCACCCAACACTAAGCCAACCTAATCTAACCTAACCCAATCAATTATTATTTCAGGAGCTGCATCTCTAACCTAACCTCACCACACTGACCCTCCACTCACATCACATCTTCAGGTGCTGCGTCTGCACCTGCCACACAGTCCATCCTCTGAAGCCGTTGTCCTGCTCATCTTCCCAAAGCCTCAGCGTTATGACACCTATGTGGATGGTGTCTTTGTTCCCCCAGCCAACCTCAACACCTCTGCAGCCGGCTACAAGCTGTTGCCTGAGAACCCCACCCATCCTCAGGCTTTCCTTCCCATGTTGGACAATGTAAGGGATGGCTGTGTGCTGTGTTGTGTTGTGTCGTGTTGTGTTTGGAATGTAAGGAATGACTGTGTGTTGTGTTGTGTAGGGAATATAAGGAATGGCTGTGTGTTGTTTTGTGTTGTTTGAGGCACTGGAGCTCTGTACTTTGCCCTGTCAGTTTGGGGCAAAGGACCAACTGCTCTGCCTTGTCTCTTCCTGCTGGTAACAGAACAACCACTCAGCCTTGCCTCTTCCTGTCAGTTTTGTCATGCCTCCCTATCTGTTTAGTTTTGTCATGCCTCTCACTGTCAGTTTTGTTATGCCTTTCTCAATTTTGTCATGTCCCCATGTCAGTTTTGTTGTGCCTCCCTGTCAGTTTTGTCATGCCTCCCTCTCAGTCTTGTCATGTCTCTCCATGTCAGTTTTGTCAGGCCTCCCTGTCAGTCTTGTCATGTCTCTCCCTGTTAGTTTTGTCATAGCTCTCCCTGATAGTTTTAGGCAAGGGAAACACTATTATGCCATGCCTGTCTCTGTTGCCACCTCTCCAGCTCACCCAGACCCTCTCCTGCAGGCAATGGGACCAGCTTCTTCCAGCGCAGTGCTAAGTTGGTCCATGTGGTGCTGTGTGAAGGCCACATCCTTGACATCAAGACCACACCCTTGATCACCCTCACCAGTGGCCTCATGGTGAAGGAAGATGAGTTTTATGAGCAGAACGTGGTGTTGAATCTGGCCAGCCTGTTTGAGGTATCCCCAGACAACATCAGGGTCATCAGTGTTATGCAGGAGCTCTCCAAGAGACAGCAGGGAAGGCTGGAGGTGGGCACAGTGAGGATGCATGTTGGGTCTGGTCTGTGTTGAGTCTGACTGTGGTGGGTGCAGCTGTGTTCAGTGTGGCTGTGTTGAGTCTGGCTTTGTTGGATCTGTGTGTTGTGCATGGCAGTGTTGGTCTGTGTGTTATGTGTGACCATGTTGTTTGTGGCTATGTTGGGTGTGGCTGTGTTTGGTGTGGCTGTCTGGGCTGCCTGGTCTCCCTTACTAGTAGGAGCTCAACATGCAAGACTTATTCTCAAATGTTTGGGAGTTTCAACTAATTGGAGATCTAATGGAATTTATCTGAGTTTTCAAGGTAATTTTTATGACACTTATGATAGGGAATGATCTCACCATGAAAGGGCAGGATTAAACCAGTTTATGCTGTGAGGCTTTGCTGTGGAAGTATGTGGACAGCTGTGGTGTGCCTAAGCTCTTGGGATGTAGCAGGGTGGTCCACAAGACTGTCCCATTACGCTAGGAGCCAACGGAGCTAAGAGTGTGAGTGATGTGTGCAGGAGTGTGTGGTGCTTTGTGTGGGACATCCTGTGTGAGATTGCCAGCCTGGTATATAGATAGATAGATAGTGGTAGTTTAACAAGGACTGTGCCAAATGAATGGGAAAGTTGCCTATGAGATTCTTACTATTCATTATATCTGAAAATAATTACTAAAGAGAACAAAATGTTTAAGAATACAACTTAAATTTACTTAGGCTGAAGTGGCCAGCGCTCACACTACAAGCCTGAATGGCGAGGAGGAGGAGGGAGCAATTGGTGGGGAGGTGATTCCCTACAAGAAGCTGGTGCAGAGTCTGGAGAAGGCCGTCAATAGATTCCAGGATGGATCATGCAGCAACTGTGCCTCTCTCTCTTGGTAAAGTGAACCTCTGCTCTCTGTTCCTTTGTGATCTTATGTTGTCTCTTCCTCCAATGCTTCCTCTTAAGGCAAACACTACTCTGTCTCTTTACTGCCTTGAGTCATCTCTCACTCCTGTAACTCCTTTTGGTAAAATAACACTGTTCTCTGCCTCTTTACTGCCTTGAATCATGTCCTCCTGCACTTTGTCATCAGCTGAACCATTAACAGAGGTAGTGTGTTCCTCCAATACCCACCTCTCTTCCTCAGGTGAGTGACCCCATCGAGCCACCACCCAAGGAAGCCCCTCCAAAGGCCACAGAGGAGGAAGGCAGTGTTGTCATTCTGGATGCCAAGCTGTTCTACAAGCAGCAGGAGAAGGAGGTGGCAGAGAAGATCAAGGAGAGCCTGGCAATGACTGAGTATGCCAAGCCATCCAGTGCATTGGTGCTGAGTGGTGTGTCCAGCAGTGTGGTGCAGTACACAGTGTTTGAAATGCAGCTGTCCTTTACTGTGCTGGATACAGAGGTGTGTGTGTAGTTGTAGTATACAGGGACTAAGCTACACACCTCTGGTTCTGTCTCCTCCTTTATTCATCCATCAGTTTATGTACATTTCTTGCCTCTCTCACCTTTGTTTTTCTACTTGTGATAAACAGGGGCTGGGCTACATTCCTTATCCCATCTCTGTATTCATTCAGTCCTTGTGTGTGTGTGTGTGTGTGTGTGTGTGTGTGTGTGTGTGTGTGTGTGTGTGTGTGTGTGTGTATGTGTGTGTGTGTGTGTGTGTGTGTGTGTTTACCTAGTTGTATTTACCTAGTTGTGAAATACAGGACAAGAGCCACACTAAGCTCGTGCCGTCCCGTCTCCATATCGACTTTTATCTAAATTTTCTTTAAATTTATGAATTGTCTTTGCACATACAGTCTCATCCTTAAGTTCATTCCACACTAATACTTCTGTGTGGGAAGCTATGTTTCTTGATGTCTCTTCTGCAAACACTCCTATTCAGTCTCCTTCCATGTCCTCTTGTGTCTCTAGTATCTGGTATCAAGAGGTCTTCTCTGTCCGACTTTTCCATTCTTTCCAATATTCTATATACGAGTATATAGCTATCAAATCACCTCTTTCCCTCTTTTTTTCTAGTGTAGTCAGGCCCAACCTCTTCAACCTTTCCTCATAACTATACTCTCTTAAGCTTGCAGGGATTTTAGTTGCAGCTCTGGATTCTTTCTAACTTTCTTGTATCCTTTTTCAAACTTCAACCACACTGATGCTGTGTACTCCAATCTCAGACGTATCATCGTTGTTATCATTTTTTTTATCATATCTTCATCAATATAGGAGAATGCTATCTTGATGTTTTTTCAGCAGTTTATATGTTTCTCCTATAATTTTTGTTTTATGTGCTTCCCAAATAATAAATTATCAGTAATAATTACTCCTAGGTCTTTTTCTTCTGATCTTATAGAGATTTCTTCATTCCCTAAGTAATAGTTGCCAACTGGTCTTTTCACACTTTTTCCAAACCTCATCACACTACATTTTTTAGCATTAAACTCCATGTTCCACCTCATTAACCCTTCATTAATCTTAATTAAGTCCTGATTTAAAGCATTGCAATCCTCTTCATTTGTTACTTTCCTCATAATCTTAGCATCATGAGTGAAAATGTTCATGTAACTTTCTACACCTTCTGTCACATCGTTTACATAAACTGTGAACAAAATAGCCACTCGTTACTGTTCTCCAGTTCGACCTGCTGCCTTTAATTACTGTCCTCATTTCTCTGTTTGTCAAAAAGTCAGTCATCCACTTTAACAGTGATCCACTGAGCCCTCCAGTTTTTTCCAATTTCCATATTAGTCTTCTGTGTGGAACTTTATGGAATGCTTTTCTCAGATCTAAGTATATGCAGTCGGCCCATCCAACTCTCTCTGGCACTATATCTAATACTCTTGAGTAGAAACTTATCAAATTTGTAACACAAGATCTTCCTTTTCTGAAACCAAACTGTTTCTCTGTATCAAATTTGTAACACAAGATCTTCCTTTTCTGAAACCAAACTGTTTCTCTGTTATCACCTTGTTGTCTTCTAGGTATTTCACCCATCTGTTCTTGATAATCTTTTCACAAATCTTCGCCATCACATTTGTGAGCGATACTGGTCTATAATTTAATGGATCTTCTTTACTTCCAGTCTTGTGGATTGGGGTAATATCTGCCCATTTCCAATCTATGGGTACTCTACCTTTTACCAGGGTGGTGCTAATTATATTGTGCAACGCTGAGACTAATTGTGAGCTACACTCTTTTAAAATCCAACTGGAGACACCATCAGGACCCATTGCTTTCCTTACATCCAGGTCTTCCAACATATTCTTTACTTCATCTACTGATGTTTTAATCTCCTTTAGGTCGGTCCCTTTTTCTAATGCTGTCCTCTCATCTCTGAAATCATTTTCCTTACTAGACACAGAGTGGAAGTATCTGTTAAACACTTCAGCTACCTCTTCTGGGTTATCCACTGTCTCTTCTCCAGCTTCTACTGTCCTTATTTCATCTTTACTCTTTAATTTTCCATTAATGAATTTATAAAATAATTTTGGTTGGTCTTTACATTTCTCCACAACATTCTTTTCAAAATTTTTCTGCTCATCTCTGCGAGTTTTAAGAAATTTATTCCTCTTCCTTATATAATTGTTCCACAGGTCCAGTCTCCTGTTTTTCTTCCACTTGTTCCATGCTTTTTCTCTCTCCAATCTAGCTGTTGCACATCTGTTGTACCCATTTCTCTACTCCCTCATTATAAATGTCCAGGAAAGCTGTCCACTTTTCCTCTATGTCCTCCTTTTGAATAACCATGTTCCAATTCACTTCACTGAAATACTTCCTAAGTTGTCCAAAGTTAGTCTTGCTGTAGTTTAGCCATTCTCTTCTGTGGTCCTCTTTTCTTATACTGAGGTTATTATCCATAGCTGTGAACTGAATCAGCACATGATCACTTTTTCCTATTGGGTTTATGTATTTAAGGTCTTCTACTATTTCTTGTTTCATGGTGGAAATTAGATCGAGCCTTGAAGGTGCTTCATTTCATCTAAATCTTGTGTCATCTGTAACCCATTGTGTCTAGAAATTTTCAGTAGCCAGGTCTAGTAGCTTGTTCCCCCATGATGGCTCACTGCCTTCCATGGTCCAATTCTCCCAAGATATCTCTTTACAGTTAAAGTCCCCCATCAGGAGTATATCATCATTTTCCTCAAATAACTCTGCCAAACGTGTCCTTGTGTCCTCAAGCATTTTGTTATATTCATCCTCTCTCCAAGAGTTGGAATAGGGGAGAACATAAGTCACCACAATGTTACAGTATCTTACAATATTCTGTCTTAAGTTTATTTTCAATACTTCTGCCTCCTCCACCCCATATGTGACAGATTCCACTAATAAATCCTTCCTAATTAGAAGCATCACACCTCCTCCCTGTTTATTTTTTCTATTTCTCATCCAGAGATTGTATTTTCCTTCACCAATATTTGATATATCCCTCCACTTGCCAATTTAATTTCAACAATTCCCATGATGTCCGGTTTCTCCTCTTTTAATTTCTTCGATCTCTCCAGTTAGCTCTTTTTCTTCTTGTAATGTCCCCACTAATTTTTCCACACATATCTTTTCCTTCTTTTCTCTTTCAGTCCACTGAGGTGTATACTCTTCCTTCAGACCGAATACCACGACAGTTTTTTTCTTATCCTCAGTTTCTCTCACCAAGTTTTCTTTGTTTTATAACTTGAACAACTTTTTCTGTTAGCTTTTTGTTGTTTGCCTTTGTTTGTTCCTCCACAATTTCCCTAAAATCAGTCTTTTCTTTCTCTTGTTCTTTCTTCCAATTTTCCTGTTTTACGTTTAACTCTTCCACTTTGCCTTCATATTCCATTGCTTTCTTTTCATATAACGTTTGTTTTTTATGTAGATCGTCATATGCACCTCTCCACACCCCCTTCTCGGTGATCAAAGTTTCAACCATCTTCTCCATCTTGTCAAATCTATCCTTCATTTCCTTCATTTCAGTTTCCAGTGTGATAATTCTCCTTCTCATCATTGCTTTCCTGACCCTTCAGTCCTCTTCCCCAAATCCCGAGGTCTCTCTGTCTAGCCTTCGAGACGGTCCCCATTGTCATAAACAACATAGTGGGGACTGAAGTAGACCCCTCTTCATCGCTCATTATAACAATTTAACTGCTTTGGAGACGGAACAGCAACGAGTAGAACCAGTGTGAACTCTCATACTCTGTATTTCCACTAGGGCAACTCTCAGTGACGTAGATAGCTGGATTTTTAGTGTGTGTGTGTGTGTGTGTGTGTGTGTGTGTGTGTGTTTAGTAAACTTTCAGGCCTTTTTGGTTCCCATGAAAGGACTCAAAGATACACCAATAATTATTCTCTCTCTCTCTCTCTCTCTCTCTCTCTCTCTCTCTCTCTCTCTCTCTCTCTCTCTCTCTCTCTCTCTCTCTCTCTCTCTCTCTCTCTCTCTCTCTCTCTCTCTCTCTCTCTCTCTCTCTCTCTCTCTCTCTCCCCCTCTCTCTTCTCTTCTCTTCTCTTCTCTTCTCTTGCAGGGTGCACCCACCAGTGACCTGGGCCACAAGAGTGATCCCTGGCAGGTCACGGCAAGTCTCTTGGGAGGTCCGCCAGGTGCCATCCTCATGGGCACCACAACAGTTCCCAACAGGAATGGCACTGCCATCTTCACCAACCTGTCTGTCAGCAAGCCCGGGGAAGGCTACAACCTCACTTTCACCATCACCTACCCCAGCTATGCTCCAGCCCTCACCACCACCCTGGAGGAGACCTTCAGGTAGGTGCAGGTCTTTATTTATGTAAGAGGGGGACTGGTCAAGGGCAACAAAAAGTTTAAAAAAGCCCAATGAGAGTGCCAGTCCCTAAAGAGAGGTCAAAAAGAACCATCCAAAGCTGGAGCACAAGTGTCTGGTGTAAGAACAGAAGAATAAGAAAATAAGTGATGCTGTAAGAAGCCATCAGACCTACACATGGCAGTCCCTGTACAAAGCATGCTTACCTATTTCCACCTATCAGCCTCATTCATAAATTTGTGTAATCTTCTTTTAAAGGTCACTAAATAATCACCTTCATTACTGAGTCCATTCCATTCATCCACCACTCTATTTAAAAACCAATTCCTTCCTATCTGTTTTAAATTTAACTTAATCAGGATACATTAATGGTGTCTCTAGGGATTAGACCTTGACAGGATATTGAGGGAAATGCAAGTCTGACATACCAAAGAGGAGAGAAAAGGATCTCAGTATTTACCAAGATACAATTACTATTGGAGTTACATAAGTGATCTAATTGTTGGTCTTCTTTTGGCCTCCCCTCAGCTTGACAAAGATGAGTGCAGCAATGGTCCTGCAGCAGCCCAGCATAGTGCAGGCCGGACAACCCACCACCATCACTGTTCACTTTGTTGACAAGGACTCTGGCTTGGTGCTTAATGGCCTGGCTTTCAAGGTGAGGAGACAGACAGGCATGATTGACTTAAATGTTGTATATAAAGAGTAATAAAATAATATAATCTTTGTTAACATGATGTGAGGAAGTGAGGAGACAGACAGGAATTATTTTTTTTTCTTTTTTTTTTATAGAGTAATAAAACAATATAATTTCTGTTATTGTTCAGTTTGTTGACAAAGATTCTGGATTGTAGTTTGATGGCAAGTCATTGAAGGTGAGGAGATGACAAAATCAAGTTAAATTTTTTGGGATAGCGTAATAAAACAATATTAATTCTGTTATCAAGAGGCATTCAGTTTGTTGACAAGGACTCTGGCCCAGTGCTTGGATGGCAAGACTTTAAAGGTGGGGTAGACAGGAATAATCGAGTCAAGTTTACTTTTTGCATACATGCATGAAGTAATAAAGCCACCCCGGTTGGAGGACAGCGAAGCAGTGGGGCCGCCAACACTACGCCAACCAGACGTGAGGACTCCAACAAAGACAGGTCACACGGGGGAGCCGTGACCTATGAATGAAGAGGCGGTCAAGAGAGAGAACAGGCGGGACCAGCAACAGGTGGAGGAACACTGAGGCACCAAAGAGTGGGGGAGTCGACAGGCAGCAAGATGTCACCTGTCCCGGGAGGAATGCGCGTTGGAGGACAGGTATCAGCAGAGGGTGAACTGTTGACAGGGACAGGACAGCCATCCGAGGGTGAAGGACTACAAGAGATGAGAAAACGGTCGACAAGTGGAGGAAGGAACCAGATAGACATCAGGCAACAATGTAAAGGGAAAATTAAGTTAGATTACTAGGCGGAGGGAGTATGTCATGGATTAGAATCTGGAAGGGGGTGAGGTGCAGTGTAGTTGACCAGGTAGTCAACGAGTAATTGACTAAATCGGTACACAGCCACCAGATGGCAGTATTTATACCCTTTACGGAGCAAGGAGGGCTCTACTGGCTCGGGAGCAGAATACACTATAACCCCACCTCATCTTGGTCTATTACTATGGATCTTACACTAATGTCTTGTTATTTCTGTGTAGCAGCCACTCTTCATAATTATTATGAAGAGTGGCTCCTACGGAGAAATAGCAAGACTTTAGTAAGAAACGGGTTAGTTAATTCATTAACCAGTTGTTTAGAGACGCGAGGTCAGTAAATTCAGAAAAAAAAAAAATGTCGTGCGTCTATTTCATACAATATGATATGATTTCCAATATTGTGCACCATACTAATCAGAAATTTGAAGGTATAATTGCAGAAGTTTCTCAGAGGCCTTCAAATAATGATAAACTCCCATCACACATCAGGGTAACAGATTGCATTTTTTTTTTTTTTTGTCGGGGCTGGTTGCTGTATGCACGTGGTTAATTAGGTCAAAACAAATACAAAACACTTTTCAGGGAAGAGTTTGGTCATGCTGTATTTAGTGCATTAATATATGTGAATATATTTGGATTTTTACATACAAACCTTACTTTTGACAACGATGATACCAGACATCAGAGATGGCTATACAACCGGTTTGCTGCAGTCAGAAATATTCTCAAAATTTCAATGACCACGCATGTTCAGTGTTGGAACCAGGTGACTTCTTGACCATTAATGAAATCTTATATTCTTGCAGAAATCAAATAGGATTCAAGCAGTACAATAAGAACAAACCTAAATGATATGGCCAGTTCCATGAATATGTTAACGTGGTAAAAATTCCATTCACCTTCAGGACAATAGTATACTCAGGTAAATCTTCCAGAGAGCCTGGAGCCCAGTACATCCGTGGCTCATTTCCAGAAGTGAAGGTTCTTGTAAACTCAGATTCGAGATTTGTAGATCTTAGTGGTAGTGTAGACTATGTACCAGCCTAGAGTTGTTTCAGTGTATGAGAAAAAGGCAGTTTGTACTGCAGGAGAAAAGGCATACCACCAGAAATACAGGCAGTCACTAGAAGGGGAGAGGTCACACCAGGCGTACCGGAATAAAAATAATGAGAAAATGACTTAATTATCGTGTGTATGCTGTCACCCTCTCTTCTCTGTTGGGCTCCTCCGACCACAATTTTATACCTGTATCTTGTCCTATCGCTCCAATCCCTCCTCAGGATCCGCCTAAGCGAAGGTACCTCTGACGCCTTGCCTCTGTCAGTTGGGGGGACCTGAGGAGGTATTTTGCTAATTTTCTTTGGAATGATTACTGCTTCCGTGTCAGAGACCCGTCTTTGTGTCCTGAGCGCATGACAGAAGTGATAGTGTCTGGCATGAAGGCGCAAATTCCTCACTTTTTTTCTCGATTTAAACCTTCCAAACCTTGATTCAATAAAATTTCTTCTCATGCTATACATAATAGAGAGGTGGCCCACAAAAGCTACTTAAGCCTTCCATCACCAGAATCTCATGCACTTTATATTTATGTCCGGAACCATGCCAAGTCTGTTCTCCAACTAGCCAAAAACTCCTTCATTAACAGAAAGTTTCAAAATCTTTCAATATCTAACTTTCCCCGTGACTTCCGACATCTATCCAAAAATATCTCCTTTGCTTCTTATTCTTTCCCTCCTTTATTTCAACCAGATGGCATCACTGCTATCACATCTATTTCTAAAGCTGAACTCTTTACTGAAACCTTTGCTAAAAACTATACCTTGGACGATTCCGGTCTTGTTCCTTCCTCTCCTCCACACTCTGACTACTTCATGGTACCTATTGAAAATTCTCCGTAATGATGGTTTCCATGCCCTCGCTGGCCTTAACCCTCAGAAGGCTTATGGACCTGATGGGGTCCCTCCTGTAGTTCTCCGAAACTGTGCTTCTGTGCTTACACCTTGCTTAGTCAAACTCTTTCAGCTCTGTCTGTCAATATCTACCTCCCCTTCTTACTGGAAGTTTGCCTACATTCAGCCTGTTCCTCAAAAGGGTGACCGTTCTAATCCCTCAAACTACCGTCCTGTTGCTTTAATTTCCTGGCTATCTAAAGTTTACGAATGTATCCTGAACAGGAAAATTCTTAAAAATCTATCACTTCACAACCTGCTATCTGATTGCCAGTATGGATTCCGTCAAGGCTGCTCTAGTGGTGATCCTCCTGCTTTCCATACTGAGTCCTCGTCATCCTCTTTTAGAGATTTTGGTAAGACTTTTGCTGTTGCTTTGGACAAATCAAAAGCTTTTGATAGAGTCTGGCACAAAGCTTTGATTTACAAACTACCCTCCTATGGCTTCTATCCTCTTCTCTGTAACTTCATCTCAAATTTCCTTTCTGACCGTTCTATTGCTGCTGTTGTAGACGGTCACTGTTTTCTCCTAAATCTATTAAAAGTGGTGTTCCTCAGGGTTCTCTCCTGTCGCCTACTCTTTCCTTATAATTCATAAATGACCTTCTAAACCAAACTTCCTGTTCTATCCACTTCTAAGCTGACAATACCACCTGCACTTTTCCACGTCTTATCATAGACGTCCAGGAAGTAAACATCTCACGCAGGGGAGCCACAGAACGCCTGACATCTGATCTTTCTAAAATTTCTGATTGGGGCTGAGCTAATTTGGTATACTTTAATGCCTCAAAAACTCAATTCCTCAATCTATCAACCTATCATAACCTTCCAGACAACTATCCCCTCTTCTTCAATGACACTCAAATGTCCCCCTCTTCTACACTGAATATCTTCGGTCTGTCCTTTACATATAATCTGAACTGTAAACTTCACATCTCATCTCTAGCTAAAACAGGTTCTATGAAGTTAGGCGTCCTGAGACGTCTCTGCCACTTTTTCTCACCCTCCCCCCAGTTGCTAACTAAAGAAAGTCCACTGAGATGCCAATCCCATTAAAGGGTCCAAAGCAGTAATCAAAGATTGAAGAATAAGTGTCTTGAAACCTCCCTCTTGAAGGAATTCAAGTCATAGGAAGGTGGAAATACAAAAGCAGGCAGGGAGTTCCAGAGTTTACCAGAGAAAGGGATGAATGATTCAGAATACTGGTTATCACTTGCATTAAAAAGATAGACAGAATAGGGATGAAAAAAAAAGAAAGTCTTGTGCAGTGAGGCTGTGGGAAGAGGAGAGGCATGTAGTTAACAAGATCAGAAGAGCAGTTAGCAAGAAAATAACGGTAGAAGAAAGCTAGAGATGATGAGAGAGTGATGAGAGAGAAGCAGTCAATTAGATAAGAGGAGTTGATGAGACGAAAAGCTTTTGATTCCACCCTGTCTAGAAGAGCAGTATGAGTGGAACCCCCCCAGACATGTGAAGCATACTCCATACATGGACGGATAAGGCCGTTGTACAGAGTTAGCAGCTGGGGGGGATGAAAAAACTGGCGGAGACGTCTCAGAACACCTAACTTCATAGAAGCTGTTTTAGATAAAGATGAGATGTGAAATTTCCAGTTCAGAATATAAGTAAAGGACAGACCAAGGATGTTCAGTGTAGAAGAGGGGGACAGTTGAGTGTCACTGAAGAGAGGGGATAGTTGTCTGGAAGGTTGTGTCAAGTTGATAGATGGAAGAGTTGAGTTTTTTCGTAATTGAACAATACCAAGTTTGCTCTGCCCTAATCAGAAATTTAAGAAAGATCAGAAGTCAAGCATTCTGTGGCTTCCCTGCGTGATATGTTTACCTCCTGAAGGGTTGCACGTCTATGAAAAGACGAGAAAAAGTGCAGGGTGGTATCATCAGCGTAGGAGTGAATAGGAAAAGAAGTTTGGTTTAGAAGATCATTAATGAATAATAAGAAGAGAGTGGGTGACAGGACAGATCCCTGAGGAACACCACTGTTAATAGATTTAGGAGAAGAACAGTGACCGTCTACCACAGCAGAAATAGAACGGTCAGAAAGGAAACTTGAGATGAAGTTACAGAGAGAAGGATAGAAACCGTAGGAAGCTAGTTTGGAAATCAGAGCTTTGTGCCAGAATCTATCAAAAAGCTTTTGATATGTCCAAGGCAACAGCAAAAGTTTCACCAAAATCTCTAAAAAAGGATGACCAAGACTCAGTAAGGAAAGCCAGAAGATCACCAGTAGAGCGGCCTTGACGAAACCCATACTGGCGATCAGATAGAAGGTTGTGAAGTGATAGATGTTTAAGAATCTTCCTATTGAGGACAGATTCAAAAACTTTTGATAGGCAAGAAATTAAAGCAATAAGACGGTAGTTTGAAGAATTAGAACGGTCACCCTTTTTAGGAACAGGTTGAATGAAGGCAAACTTCCAGCAAGAAGGAAAGGTAGATGTTGACAGACAGAGCTGAAAGAGTTTGACTAGGCAAGGTGCAAGCACGGAGGCACAGTTTCGGAGAACAATAAGAGGGACCCCATCAGGTCCATAAGCCTTCCGAGGGTTTAGGCCAGCGAGGGCATGGAAAAAATCACTACGAAGAATTTTAATACGTGGCATGAAGTAGTCAGAGGGTGGAGGAGAGGGAGGAACAAGCCCAGAATCGCCCAAGGTAGAGTTTCTAGCAAAGATTTGAGCAAAGAGTTCAGCTTTAGAAATTGATGTGATAGCAGTGGTTCCATCTCGTTGAAATAGAGGAGGGAAAGAAGAAGAAGCAAAGTTATTGGAGTTATTTTTGGCTCGATGCCAGATGTCACGAGGGGAGGTAGATCTTGAAAGGTTTTGACATTTTCTGTTAATGAAGAAGTTTTTTGGCTAGTTGGAGAACAGATTTGGCATGGTTCCGGGCAGAAATATAAAGTGCATGAGATTCTGGTGATGGAAGGCTTAAGTACCTTTTGTGGGCCACCTCTCTATCATGTATAGCACGAGAACAAGCTGTGTTAAACCAAGGTTTAGAAGGTTTACGACGAGAAAAAAGAGTGAGGAATGTACGCCTCCATGCCAGACACTATCACGTCTGTTATGCGCTCAGCACACAGAGACGGGTCTCTGACATGGAAGCAGAAGTCATTTCGAGGAAAATCAGCAAAATACCTCTTCCGGTCCCCCGGAAGCGATAGGACAAGATAAAGATATGAGATTGTGATCAGAGGAGCCCAACGGAGAAGAAAGGGTGACAACAAAAGCAGAAGGATTAGAGGTCAGGAAAAGGTCAAGAATGTTGGGCGTATCTCCATGACGTTCAGGAATACGAGTAGGGTGTTGCACCAATTGCTCTAGGTCATGGAGGATAGCAAAGCTCCTTCACTGACCAGGATGGTCAGTGAAGGGAGAGAAAAGCCAAAGCTGGTGGTGAACATTGAAGAGATCTCCAAGAATGGAGATCTCTGCAAAAGGAAAGAGGGTCAGAATGTGCTCCACTTTGGAAGTTAAGTAGTCAAAGAATTTATTATAGTCAGAGGAGTTAGGTGAGAGGTATACAGCACAGATAAATTTAGTATGAGAGTGACTCTGTAGTCGTAGCCAGATGGTGGAAAACTCGAAAGATTCAAGAGCGTGGGCACGAGAGCAGGTTAAGTCATTGCGCACATAAACGCAGCATCCAGCTTTGGATCGAAAATGAGAATAGAGCAAGTAAGAGGGAACAGAAAAGGGGCTACTGTCCGTTGCCTCAGACACCTGAGTTTCGGTGAGGAAAAGAAGATGAGGTTTAAAAGAGGAGAGGTGGTGTTCTACAGATTGAAAATTAGATCTTAGACCGCGAATGTTGCAGAAGTTAATGAAGAAAAAGTTGAGCGGGGGTGTCAAGACACTTAGGGTCGTCGACAGAAAGGCAGTCCGACCTGAGGACATTGATGGTCCCCTCCCCAGATGGGGACTCCGAAGCTGGTGTAGGAGTCGCTATGATGATTTTAAAATTTTTGAGTTAAGGGTGAGTGTGTGTGTTATTAGATGCTTGTAGTTTTGTGTGGAGGAAGAGAGCTGTCTTTAGAGGGCAGGCTGTGACTGCCCCCTTGTGTTGTGAGACACAAAGGGAAACGTTCAGTGAGGTCACAGCTTGGTTTAATGATAAGTTCACAGCACCCCTCGAACAGTGCTTTAGACCTCACTGGGAGTAATTATCGTTTCGGCAGGTGTCTACTACCTCCTCCTCTTTTACTGCCTCCTCCTCTGATGGTGTTGTAGGTGATCTTTTGTGATTTTGATGACGTCTTGTGAGGTCTGAGGAGAGGAAACATGGGAATTTATTGTTTGGGGACGCGGCGATGGCGTCTGAGTAAATTCCTGCGGCTGAGGAAAATATTTCAGTGACTGGTGGAGGTGAAAACGGGTTCTGGTATTGTGTGAAGTGACGAGATCGTCATGAATTAACGTGCACTACCTCATGTTGTTTGTGAATTATCATTAGTAATAATATATATGGTTGTAACAGAATAATCGTGTTTTCTACTCCCCCAACATTGATATGGCATTACAGGTGATTCCAGGTGTGTTGTGTCAAGGTAAGAGTACAGTGAGAGGGTGTAATTCTGGCAATTTCGGATAGGTTGGGTAGGCACTCGATGCCTTTAAAAATCGTCCCCTTTCTTGGAACGATAACCGGGATCGTACGATCGAAAGTAAGTAAGCGATCGTAACACAAGTTGTTCAACACTAGAAGTCCATTATCACTACATATTGTTTTTAAAACAAATCATGGGCTATGTATCATGGGGTATCATGGGCTATGTGTATAACTCCCTTGCATCAACCTAAAACAGAACAGAATAATTGATGTATTTTTTTTTTGTTGTTCTTTTCTTTCTTGAGAGAGAGAGAGAGAGAGAGAGAGAGAGAGAGAGAGAGAGAGAGAGAGAGAGAGAGAGAGAGAGAGAGAGAGAGAGAGAGAGAGAGAGAGAAATTATTAATAGGTTAGAAAAAATCATATTCAACGCCAAACAATTTTAAAGACATACAAGAAAAACAATAACAAACACATCGAGGTGTTAAGCTTAGGAAGATGGCGTTTAGCATATATAGATGGCCTGGTGAGACTGTGAGACAAGGAAGACATGTGGAGGTGAGGGAGTGAGACAAGGCAAGGCGAGGTGAGGTGAGACGCATGGGCTCTGGTGAGATGGATCAAGCCAGAGACGCCAAATAGAAAACGTGGCCTCGCTACACAAGACTTTCTTCTTTTTCTCACCCCTGTTCTGTCCACCTCTCTAATGAAAGAGTTAACCAGTATTTTCAATCATGCATCCCTTTCTCTGGTAAACTCAGGAACTCCCTGCCTGTTTCTGTATTTCCACCTTCCTATGACTTGAATTCCTTCAAGAGGGAGGTTTCAAGACACTTATCCTTCAGTTTTGACTACCGCTTCGGATCCTGTTCGGGGACTGGCACCTCAGTGGGCTTTTTTTTTTCTTATTGTATTTTTGTTTCTCTTGGCCGGTGTTCCTCCTACATAAAAAAAAAAACAAAAGAACATAAAGCCTTAGAGGGAGTGAGAGTTGAAAAAACTGCTGGTGGGTGGGGCTCAGTGTCATGTGCATGTAGGATTGCCCAAGTGCGTGGTGTACGATTCAAAAAGGTTTCACGTTAAAACAGGAAAAGAGTTAGTACTTGACTTTTATCAGTCACAGTCATATATATATATATATATATATATATATATATATATATATATATATATATATATATATATATATATATATATATATATATATATATATATATATATATATATATATATATATATATATATATATATATATATATATATATATATATATATATATATATATATATATATATATATATATATATATATATATATATATATATATATATATATATATATATATATATATATATATATATATATATATATATATATATATATATATATATATATATATATATATATATATATATATATATATATATATATATATATATATATATATATATATATATATATATATATATATATATATATATATATATATATGTGAGGTCTACAGCACTGTTCAGGGGGTGCTGTGAACTGTGAATCATTAAACCCAGCTGTGACCTCACTGAACGTTCCACTTTGTGTCTCACAACACAAGGGGGCAGTCACAGCCTGCCCTCTGAAGACAACTCTCTTCCTCCACACAAAACTACAAGCAACTAATAACACACACACCCTTCACTCAAAATTTTAAAATCATCATGGCGACTCCTACACCAGCCTCGGAGTCCCCATCTGGGGAGGGGACCATAAATGTCCCCAGGTCGGACTGCCTTTCTGTCGACGACCCTAAGTGTCTTGACACCCCCCTCAACTTTTTCTTTATTAACTTCTGCAACATTCGCGGTCTAAGATCTAATTTTCAATCTGTAGAACACCACCTCTTCTCTTCTAAACCTCATCTTCTTTTCCTCACTGAAATCAGGTGTCTGAGGCAACTGACAGTCGCCCCTTTTCTGTTCCCTCCTACTTTCTCTATCCTCATTTTCGATCCAAAGCTGGATGCTGCGTTTATGTTCGCAATGACTTAACCTGCTTTCGTGCCCACGTTCTAGAATCTTTCGAGTTTTCCACCATCTGGCTACGAGTACAGAGTCACTCTCATACTAAATTTATCTGTGCTGTATACCTCTCACCTAACTCCTCTGACTATAATAAATTCTTTGACTACTTAACTTCCAAAGTGGAGCACATTCTGACCCTCTTCCCTTTTGCAGAGATCTCCATTCTTGGAGACTTCAATGTTCACCACCAGCTTTGGCTTTCCTCTCCCTTCACTGACCATCCTGGTGAACTAGCCTACAACTTTGCTATCCTCCATGACCTAGAGCAATTGGTGCAACACCCTACTCGTATTCCTGACCGTCTTGGAGATACGCCCAACATTCTTGACCTTTTCCTGACCTCTAATCCTTCTGCTTATGCTGTCACCCTTTCTTCTCCGTTGGGCTCCTCCGATCACAATCTCATATCTTTATCTTGTCCTATCACTCCAATCCCTCCTCAGGATCCCTCTAAGCGAAGGTGCCTCTGGCGTTTTGCCTCTGCTAGTTGGGGGGACCTGAGGAGGTATTTTGCTGATTTTCCTTGGAATGACTACTGCTTCCGTGTCAGAGACCCGTCTTTGTGTGCTGAGCGAATAACAGAGGTGATAGTGTCTGGCATGGAGGCGTACATTCCTCACTCTTTTTTCTCGTCGTAAACCTTCTAAACCTTGGTTTAACACAGCTTGTTCTCGTGTTATACATGATAGAGAGGTGGCCCACAAAAGGTACTTAAGCCTTCCATCACCAGAATCTCATGCACTTTATATTTCTGCCCGGAACCATGCCAAGTCTGTTCTCCAACTAGCCAAAAACTCCTTCATTAACAGAAAATGTCAAAACCTTTCAAGATCTAACTCCCCTCGTGATTTCTTGCATCTAGCCAAAAATATTTTCAATAATTTTGCTTCTTCTTGTTTCCCTCCTCTGTTTCAACCAGATGGCACCACTGCTATCACATCTATTTCTAAAGCTGAACTCTTTGCTCAAACCTTTGCTAAAAACTGTACCTTGGACGATTCTGGGCTTGTTCCTCCCTCTCCTCCACCCTCTGTCTTTTTTTTTTTTTTCATGTAGGAAGGATACTGGCCAAGGGCAACAAAAATCTAATATAAAAAAATGCCCACTGAAATGCCAGTCCCATAAAAGGGTCAAAGCAGTGGTCAAAAATTGGTGGATAAGTGTCTTGAAACCTCCCTCTTGAAGGAATTCAAGTCATAGAAAGGTGGAAATACAGAAGCAGGCAGGGAGTTCCAGAGTTTACCAGAGAAAGGGATGAATGATTGAGAATACTGGTTGAGAATACTCCTCTCCTCTAACTGACTGTCTTCAGCCTCTCTCTCACCGCTGCAATGTTGCATATCTAGCTGTCTTCTACCGCTATTTTCATGCTAACTGCTCTTCTGGTCTTGCTAACTGCATGCCTCCCCTCCTTCCGCGGCCTCACTGCACAAGACTTTCTTCTTTCTCTCACCCCTATTCTGTCCACCTCTCTAACGCAAGAGTTAACCAGTATTCTCAATCATTCATCCCTTTCTTTGGTAAACTTTGGAACTCCCTGCCTGCTACTGTATTTCCACCTTCCTATGACTTGAATTCCTTCAAGAGGGAGGTTTCAAGACACTTATCCATCATTTTTTGACCACTGCTTTTACCCTTTTATGGAACTGGCATTTCAGTGGGCATTCTTTTTATTAGATTTTTGTTGCCCTTGGCCAGTGTCCTTCCTACATATATATATATATATATATATATATATATATATATATATATATATATATATATATATATATATATATATATATATATATATATATATATATATATATATATATATTTTTATTTATTTATTTATTTTTTTTTTGAGGTATCCTTATTAAAAGTGGTTCATTGCTTTATGTTTCTAATTTATGTTCGTTTTATAGATGTGAGACCGATTGAATTTTATGATATTGTTACTTTATGGAATTGTTCATGCACGTAGAACAGTAAATTAAATAATTTAATTCGAAAGTTTTGTTATTTTATCTTATTTACTTATCTATAATTTCATGTACAAAACTACGTGCAATGGCTACAAAAAGTTGTTAGTTACAGTTTATACCTGTTTGATTATGTTTATTCTCTTCATTAGTCTCGCACTTTCTCCCTTTCTCAATCAACTAAAGGTAACTGACAAAATGTCCCTAGATTAATTTTCATATATATCGTGAGGCGGTCAAGTTTTAATAGTAATTTTGTCAATTTTAAAGTTACAAAAGAAATGTAAAGTTTCCCCTGTTATTAAATTTTGGCATCTGTGAGTAATGGGGTTTGTTGAGTAACCAATCTGCACACATTATTTAATCTTTAGCAAGTTAGTGGAGAGAGAGAGAGAGAGAGAGAGAGAGAGAGAGAGAGAGAGAGAGAGAGAGAGAGAGAGAGAGAGAGAGAGAGAGAGAGAGTCAGGTCACCGCCGTGGAGGACGAACGTGTTTTCAGTGTGCTCCGCGCATTCAAATAAGTTCTTCAGTAACGCAAATCACTGCTTTTTATCTCCATCTCTACGTGAAATGGCTGAACACAGGCTCATCAAGAGGCGTGATCTCCCGGGATATTGTCCTCAGCGATGGTGCGCCGTGTGTGGTAGAGCGGCTACCAAATCAGCCCCCTACGTGAGTTGTGAGGGCAGTAACGAATGTCCTAACGTGTGCCACACAGCTTGCCTAGGTGACAGAGAGACCTACACTTGCAAGGACACTCAGCAGCTACGTCACGAAGCCAATTTAGCTGATGAAGTGGTCTAGATTAGTGAAAACCATGAAGTGGACCTTCCATCCACACCACTACACGATGGGTAGATGATGCGAGGAAACATCTGTTGCAGCTGGAGAAAGACGAGCTCGTCACCACTGTTATCCAGCTACAAAAACAGGTAATGAAAGAAAGAAATGTGATTCAGTCCCTCCGTCTACAGAGACTGGATAATTTACAAAAAGGCACAATTGATGGACCTATTAAGGCTTATAGACGCTCTTACTAATGCGAGAGAGAATGAGAAGACCACCACCTGCTCTGTGGCGACAACAGCCACCCCTTTCTCAATCCCCAGAACTTGGGAAAACGCGTGTGCTTCCTCGGACCGCTGGAGGCAGTGGTGGAGATCAGGGAAGCCCAGACCTCTTAGACACGCGGCAGTAGAAGCAGACCCCACCACAAATACAGCTACCGCTGCTGCCACCGCCACCGCCACCACAGTCGCCGCAGCAGCAACAGCACCCGCCGACACCGACACTGACTCCGCCGCCGCCGCCGCTGCCACCACCACCATCACCACCACCACCACCACCAACAACAACAACAACAGAAGGAGCAGCAGCAGCAACGGCAGTAACAACAGGAGCAGTATCAGCAGCAACAACAACAGGAGCAGCAGCAACAAGAGGAGGAAGAAACGAGGTCAGCAGCGATTAAAACCTCACTCAACCCTCCCGCACCCCAGCCCCACCCACATCATTTTAGATCCCAAAGGGGCGTCAGAGGTGGAGACAGACCACGCTGCGGCTACTGCTCCGAGGTGTGTTACAGCCGCACTGCTGATATAAGGCAGGAAACGATTCTCAGAACGGTCCTGACAGAAGGATGGAGAAAAGAGTTAAATCCTCACCCTCAGCTGCCCTTTCGAGACTCCCCTCTCCACCCCTGCCCACCATTATGGCAACCACAACCCAGGCAACACCACGACTGGAGCCCACTCATGTGGCAGGGAAGGCAGTAACGCGCCTACCCCTGCCAAGGTAGCCCTAAGTCAAACCAGCGCCAAGGAAAAACAAAAGACTGGCCACCTCAGCCGACACCTGACTGTTGTGTCGGCCAACGTGAGGTGTCTTCGCACTAACCTTGGTGACCTCACCCACAACTTTGTCCTCCGACACAACGCGGACATTGTTGCTGTCACGGAAACGTGGCTCAGTGGTGAGGTGGAGCCGACGTTTGGCAACATCCCGGGCTACACAAAGTGGGTGAGGAAGGACCGTGAGCATAGAGTGGGCGGAGGCGTGGCTGCCTGTCTCAAACACGGCCTCCAAACTCAAAAAAATTGACGTCGTGCTGCCTGAAGGAATGGAGGCGCTGTTCTTCAGAGTGGTGATAAATGACAGCAGAGGACTCCTCCTGTGTGTCATGTACCATCCCCCAAGGCAAGGACGTTCAGCGCTGGATTTCCTGATGGAGGAACTGGACACTATGCTACAGCAGAACAAGTGTTCCCAACTCATGATTCTGGGGGATCTAAACTTCCACCTGC
This sequence comes from Scylla paramamosain, assembly GCF_035594125.1. Lineage (NCBI taxonomy): Eukaryota > Metazoa > Arthropoda > Malacostraca > Decapoda > Portunidae > Scylla > Scylla paramamosain. The sequence goes on from NC_087169.1 coordinate 3,521,071, forward strand.
AGCAGGATGCTTTCAACAGCCTCCTGATGGTGCAGGGTCTGACGAACCACGTGTCCTTCCCTACACATGAGAGGGGAGGGTCGCTGGACCCTGTGCTAGCAGATCTCCCTGACTCCAGCATCGTCTGCCATCAACTGGGGACGGTGGGCATCTCCGACCACCACGCCGTGCTGGCTAGCGTCAAGCTGGATATAGCGAGGGAGGCCGCCGCCCCGCGCACTATCTGGCTGTGGGAACAGGCTGACTGGGTATCCCTGAGACACAACATCGTTCGCTTGGACTGGGACGCCCTACTGATAAGCAATATGGAGGAAAAGTCCCGTGTCCTCACCACCAAGCTCCTTGCCCTCCAGCAGCAACACGTCCCCAGCAGAAGGTACCTCGGTAGGCCTAGTGACCCTGCTTGGTTCGGTTACCGATGCCGAGCGGCCGCTGAGGCTAAACAGGTGAGGTACAAACGTCGTTCAACACACTACAACTGGGCCCAACATCGTGTGGCGTGTAGACGGTTGACAGCTACCTGCAGGTGGGCGAGACGGCAGCAGCGAGAGGACATGAAGCGAAAGCTCTGTGGCTCAGGGATTGGCCACAAGACCTGGTGGAGGCTTGTCAAGGAGCAGGAAGGAACAGGCCACCGCGACACTGTTCCTCCACTAACAAGGCTGGACGGGACAACAGCCACCAGCAGTGAGGACAAGGCTTCTCTACTCGCTGAGTTTTTCGCAGAGATGTCAGTCATTGATCCGGGTAGACGTCCACCTCACCTCCCTCAGGAAACAGACCACACCGTCGCCGATATTCAGGTGACACTGTAGTGGGACACAAGTCACCGCTCCTAGCACTCCGTTCTCTGTTGTATTTTCACCCTTCCGTTTTCACTCTCTCTACTGCACAGACTTTTGTCTTTCATCTCTTCTATCCTCACTTTATACATATCTCTTACTCGTACACATTATGTGCACGCTCTTTGACACATGTGTTACACATCTTCTCAATACATCATATTACTCCTTTCTTCACACAGACATACACGCACACATACACTCTCTTTTTCTATAATTTTGTGTATTTTATTTATTATGTAATGTAATTTGGTATATATTGTTCATGTTTTTGCTGAATAAACAGAGAATACCCAGGCTAAATTTCCTTTGCCAGAGCTACACTGTTATGACACTGGAAATTGTTACCCTTCAAGGACTAAACACTGCTATGACCAAGAGTCATAGTTGGGAGCCTACACTTCTCGCTTGAGCAACTTCCGGGCGGCCAAGTAGCACCTCACCTTCGCTACAATTGGTGACCCCGTTGTTTTTTTTCCGGAGTGAGCAGCCAAGTCCACCCTGCTGCTATCCTCCAACCACCTGGCCAAGGCGACGCGGTCGGCTACGGGCGAATCTTCCGGCAGCTGCCCCTTCGCCGGTGTCGCCGCCTCCAGCAGCAGACCCCGGCCCCCGCCCCGACGCTGCCCGGCCGCCGCCTCGACGCTACCCGGCCGCCACCCCGTCGGCCGCCGCCCCCAGCCGCCCGTACGCCGCCACCCGCCGCCCGGCACTCTCCAGCTGGCCCTCACCACTGGCCAGCAGTCTCTCCCAGTCGCGGACGCTCCTCCACATAACTTCTGCCGGCCCCTCCAGTTTCCTGCTGTTACCTGGAGCCCTCCCACTGGCCTCGTCCCGCCTCCATCTACAGCTCTTCATTGGGGATTACATACGGTCCATCGCCCAGGATTAACATTGTCATCCGTGGATTACTTACAGTGCAGTGCCAAGGATAACGTACAGTTCGTTCAGTGGTGAGTGAAGTGACATTGCCCCAATTCGGCATCTCTCTCTGCTGTGGCACCCGGTCACACTGGCGCCTCACGCCTTCACTCCTAACCGCTGTGGCTCCCGGACTTTCCGGCGCCTGTAGTGTACTTTACACAGTCACGTGGTGGTCCACTCAGCACAATGCCTGATGACGTCGACTCCGTAGCCTTCAGTGCTCCTCCGTTCATCAGCCAGGACCCTTCCACGTGGTTCTCCATCCTGGAATGTAACTTCAAGGCTTCCAAGATAACAGTAAGTCTAACCAAGTTCGTGAAGGCCTCTACAGTACTACCAGCTGACGTTCTTTCACAAGTTGCTGATGTCGTCAGTGCTGCCAGCACTTCTGCTTCGCCCTATGAAGACCTCAAAGCTGCTGTTCTGCAACGCCTACAACCTACAGTGTCGAGGCGCCTCTAGGAGCTTCTGTCAAAAGAAGAACTTGGTGGTGAAAAGCCCACAGACCTTCTTCGCCGCATGAAGAAGCTGCTTGGCGACAAGTACACCTCCTTCGACAAGGAACTCTTCTTACAGCTGTTCTACCAACGCCTGCCTCCTGACACTCAACGCTGCCTCTTCACTGTCAAGAACAAGCTCTCAGTAGACGAGCTTGCCACTCTCGCCGATGAATTCATGGCTACCCTTCCACAAGGTCAACCAGCTGCAGTAGCCTCCATCTCAGCAGAAGACAGTACCAAGCAACTTGTTGAGCTCGTCTCACAGCTTAGACTTGAAGTGAGAGATCTTCGGAGAGAGGTCAGAGAACGCTCATGCTCACGTTCGCGTTCTTCCTCCAGACACCACTTCCGGCGCCGCCAGCGTTCAAAGAGTAAGACGCCGGAGACTTCTAGTTTCTGCTACTACCATGAAGAGTTCGGGAAAGACGCAAGAAATTGTAAGGCTCCCTGTACCTTCGCCAAGTCTTTAAACCCCAACAGCGAGCACTAGCGGCGCATAGTGTTCGCGACACCTCGTCTGCGCTACTGAAGTTGTATGACCCTCTCTCCCGGACCAAGTTCCTCATCGACTCTGGTGCAGACGTCAGTATTCTCCCTGCCCCTGGTGTAGACCGAAAGTTGCCTCCCCTCCTTCACCTTCACGCCGCCAATGGGACGGAGATTCCTGTGTACAAGCGACGCATCTTGCAACTTCACCTGAACCTCCGCCGTACCTTCGAGTGGACGTTCTACGTAGCAGCTGTCACGTAACCAATTCTAGGTGCTGACTTCCTCCGACACTTCGGTGTCCTAGTGGACATCAAGGGTCGGAAGCTGCTCGATCCTCTCACCTCAGTCACAACAAAAGGACAGATCACTCATGGTGATAGCACACAGATCTTCCTCGTCAAGGCAGACCACCAGTTCTCCTCCCTGCTGAAGTCCTTCCCTACGCTGACGCAGCCGTACTCAGCCAGCAAGACGGTCACACACCACGTCTCGCACCACATCGAGACCAAGGGACCTCCTACCCACGCCAAGGCCCGCCGCCTAGCTCCAGAGCGCGCCAGACAAGCCAAGGCAGAGTTCGAGTCCCTCATTCAGCATGGCATCATACGGCCCAGCTCCAGCAACTGGTCTTCCGCTCTCCACATCGTGCCTAAGAAAAATGGCGAACTACGACTATGTGGAGACTACCGCGCTCTCAACTCGCGCACCGTCGAGGACAGGTACCCAGTGCCTAACATCCAGGAGTTCTCTTCTCAGCTCTCCAGATGCACCTACTTCTCGAGGATCGACCTTGTGAAAGATTTTCACCACATCCCCGTCCATCCAGCGGACATTCCGAAGACTGCTCTCATCACATCCTTCGGATTGTTCGAGTACGTCAAGATGCCCTTTGGTTTGAGGAATGCCGCTCAAACCTTCCAACGCTTCATTGACGAAGTCCTTCGAGGTCTCCCCTTCTGCTTCGCGTACATCGACGACCTCCTCATCGCCAGTCCTGACGCAGAGACGCACCAACAGCACCTCCAGCAAGTACTCACCCCTTTGCAAGACTACGGGGTGGAAGTCAACGTCGACAAGTCTGTGTTTGGGGTCCCCTCCATCACCTTCCTTGGCCACACTGTCTCCTTGGAAGGCATCACTCCACTGCAAGAAAAGTGCGAGTCCATCCAGAACTTCCCCAAGCCTACAACACAGCGCTAACTCAAGCAATTCCTGGGGATGCTGAACTACTACAACCGCTTCATCCCCAGCTGCTCACTACTTCTTCAGCCGCTCTACGCGATGATCAAGCCTTGCAAGAAAGGACAGTCCATCTCCTTAGTCTGGACTCCAGCCACTGAGGAAGCTTTCACAGCAGCAAAACAAGCTCTCAGCTCCGTCTCACCTCTCAGCTTCCCTGCCCCAGATGGCATCATCTCTATCGCCACAGACGCTTCTGACATCGGCATCGGAGCAGTTCTACAGCAGTATGTCGACGGAGGTTGGAAACCGCTCTCTTTCTTCTCAAAGAAATTTAGCAAGGCGGAATCCAAGTACAGTACTTACGACAGGGAACTTCTCGCCGTCTACAAGGCCATCAAGCGTTTCCGGTACTTCGTGGAAGGTCGCAACTTCCATGTATACACCGACCACAAGCCACTCACTTCGAAGTCCCTGCACATCAAGACCTCCTATTCACCGCGGCAACTGCGTCACATCGACTTCATCTCGCAGTTCACCACGGATTTGCGCTACGTCAAAGGTGAACACAACGCCCCAGCTGATGCTCTCTCGCGCAACATCTCTGCTGTGTCATCTTCTCCCATCGACTACACTGCCATCGCTGCTGACCAGGCCAACGATGAAGAGCTGCAGCAACTCCAAGACAACCCCGCACTACAGATGAAGAAGATACAACTCCCAGGAACCACAGTGCACGTTTACGCTGACACTTCCACCGATTCCTGTCGGCCCTACCTGCCGAAGACCCACCGGTATCGTGTTTTTCGTCAGCTGCACGACCTCTCCCACCCTGGCATCCGAGCATCTCAGCAGATGATGACCTCATGCTTCATCTGGTCTGGCATCAACAAAGACGTCAGGCTGTGGACCCGCACATGTGTCAAGTGCCAAGCCTCCAAGGTGTGGCGACACACACGCTCTCCTGCGGCCGCCTTCACTCCAGTCTCTTCACGGTTCGACCACGCGTATGTCGACCTCGTTGGACCACTACCCTACTCTGACGGTTACCGGTACCTTCTCACCTGCGTCGACCGCTTCACACGCTGGGCGGAAGCTGCACCTTTGGCTGACATCACAACGGACTCCGTCGCACGTGCCTTCATCACTACTTGGATCTCCAGGTTCGGTGTCCCTCTCAGCCTCACTTCTGACCGTGGCAGCCAGTTCGAGTCCAGTATGTGGTACAAGGTGATGTCACTACTAGGCATCCAACGCTTCAGGACAGCCAGTTACCACCCGCAGGCAAACGGCACCGTTGAGAGATTCCACCGTCAGCTGAAGTCTTCCTTAGCTGCCTCTGCCACACGTGCAGACTGATTCCAGGCACTTCCTCTCGTCCTCCTTGGCATACGGACATCACTAAAGGAAGACCTACACCACTCCTCCGCCGAGCTCGTTTATGGTACCAAGCTCAGGTTACCTGGCGAACTCCTAACTCCTGCACCTCGCTCTACTCCTTGCAGCGTTCAGGACTTTGCTGCCAACCTCTCTGACTTCATGCAGCGTCTGCAGCCTGTCCAGCCTCGCACGTCTCCCTCCAAGACTTTTGTCAGCCAGGATCTGGACACTTGCACGCACGTGTTCGTCAGGGTTGACGCTGTGAAGAAGCCCCTGCAGCAGCCCTACCAAGGCCCCTTCAAAGTCCTGAGCAGGAGGAGAAAGACGGTCACTGTGGACAAGGATGGTAAGGCTGACACCATCTCCATCGACCGAGTCAAGCCTGCCTACCTCCTTCACAGTGACCCGGCCGTCATCAACACCATCGGCCAGAACGTCGCCACCAACACCACTCGGCACCAGAAGACGGTTACGTTCCTCCTCCCTCGTCACTAGGGGAGGAATACTGTAGCGGGACACAAGTCACCGCTCCTAGCACTCCGTTCTCTGTTGTATTTTCACCCTTCCGTTTTCACTCTCTCTACTGCACAGACTTTTGTCTTTCATCTCTTCTATCCTCACTTTATACATATCTCTTACTCGTACACATTCTGTGCACGCTCTTTGACACATGTGTTACACATCTTCTCAATACATCATATTACTCCTTTCTTCACACAGACATACACACACACATACACTCTCTTTTTCTATAATTTTGTGTATTTTATTTATTATGTAATGTAATTTTGTATATATTGTTCATGTTTTTGCTGAATAAACAGAGAATACCCAGGCTAAATTTCCTTTGCCAGAGCTATACTGTTATGACACTGGAAATTGTTACCCTTCAAGGACTAAACACTGCTATGACCAAGAGTCATAGTTGGGAGCCTACACTTCTCGCTTGAGCAACTTCCGGGCGGCCAAGTAGCACCTCACCTTCGCTACAACACGTGGACAGGTGGAGCGGCTAATGAGGGAAGTAGAGGAGAACAAAGCCACCGGCCCGGACGACATTAGCCCTCGGCTCCTCAAACGCTGTCAAACGCCAGTGAGCTGTCAGGTCCTCTCACCAGCGTTTTCAGGGCCTGCCTGATGGAGCATAGGTGGCCCTCTATATGGAAGGAGACGCGGGTGGTACCAGCCCACAAGAAGAACTCACAGTCTGAACCCAGCAACTACAGACCCATCTCACTGCTCTCCGTGGTGGCCAAGTTGCTGGAGCAGGTAGTGGCAGGTGTCATCTGTCATCACCTGAGTGAGCACCGCCTCCTCTCAGACAGGCAGTTCGGCTTCCGGCCTGGCCGCTCAACAGCGGACCTCCTCACCCTCCTCCCCCAAGGCTGGCAGGATGCCCTGGACGAAGGTCTGGATATTCTTGTGGTGGCCCTGGACATTGCTGGGGCCTTTGATAGGGTCTGGCACGCGGGGCTTATAAAAAAACTTTGCGCCAAGGGTATCCAGGGCAACCTCCTTGCACTGCTCGAGGACTACCTCCAGGGGAGAACCCTCCAGGTAGTCATCAATGGACAGGCATCCCAGCCGTTACCTACACAGGCCTCAGTTCCACAGGGTTCAGTGTTGGGCCCGATCCTGTGGAACATATACATCAATGACCTCCTGCGGCAAATACCGACTCTGCTTGCATACGCCGACGACTGCAGTCTCTCCCGTTTCTACTGCCGCTCCGACAGTCAGCGAGCCGTCATAGAGCTGAACAGGCAGCTTAGGCTGGTGATGGAGTGGGGAGAGGCGTGGCAAGTCAGCTTCGCTCCAGAAAAGACGCAGGCCATGGTCATCTCACGGTCCCTAGCTGCCTCCCCAGCCGTCTCAGGCTGTCTGAGTTTTGGAGGCCAGACACTTTCCCACCAGGAACACGTCAAGTTGCTGGGAGTGACAGTGGACTGTGGCCTGCGCTTTGACCGCCATGTTGCTGCTGTTGCCCACCAGGCCTCCCAGCGAGTCTCTGCACTGCATCGGATGTCGGGAAACCTCGACTCCCGGGGCATCCTCACACTGTACAATGCTCAAATACTAGCTTGTATGGAGTACAGTGCCTTGTCCTGGATGTCGAGTGCCCCTACCCACTTGCAGAGACTGGATGCTTTGCAACGACGTGCCCTGCGCTTGGTGAGGATGGACGGACAGCAGCAGCAGCAGCACCACCACCAACACCACCACCACCACCACCACCAGGAGGAGCAGACCGGAGTCACTTCGCTGGAGCATCGGCGGGACGTGTCGGCGCTGGTGGTCCAGCACAAGGCCCGGGTTCTGGAGGTCCCTCATCTCAGCTCGCTAAGGCTCCCACCACGAGCTGTCCAGAGGGAGTCCAGGACCACCACCTCCAGTGACATGCTGGAAAAAGTGCCTCGATCTTACTCGAAGCAGCACCAGCGCTCTTACACAACCAGAACCTCCAGACTGTGGAATGTGTTTACGGCAGCCACGGGTGATACACAGACGATGACACTCCAGCAAGTGAAAGTGGCTGCACACAGGTGGCGTAAAACACAAACTCCCACACTAGTGCTGTGTTAATCATGAGTATATATAGTAGGATGAGTTCGCTTTTGTATATATTTTCTTCTTTACATTTAATTATAAGCTTTTCAAATAACAGCATAAAAAACGTGTTGTTTTAAGCCTGATGTAAATTTTTGTTTAAGAAAAAAAAAAGGAGAGAGAGAGAGAGAGAGAGAGAGAGAGAGAGAGAGAGAGAGAGAGAGAGAGAGAGAGAGAGAGAGAGAGAGAGAGAGAAAGAGAGAATAGTAAGTACTGAACGTTTTTTTTGTATTAATTCCAGATATATTTATGTTAAGATTAATATTTGCTATTATTATTATTATTATTATTATTATTATTATTATTATTATTATTATTATTATTATTATTATTATTATTATTATTATCATTATTATTATTATCATCAATAATATTTAACAGCGTCAGTCAAAAATTGTTACCTGCTTCAAGTCAGGAGTCATTGCTTCGAAGTCCAAGTTATTTACTTGCAATATTTTACCAACATGAGCGAATCGTTCTGCCTAATTAAGTCATTGTATCCTAAATCACTTTTGATTAAAAACGTTAAGTCATTCACACTTCCAGTAAGGATCCATAAGTCACATGAGAGAACCGTGTGCCGCTGTGTCGAGCCGTAAGTCGGTCTCGGGACAGTCTTGCCATTACTACTATTCCATTTCATCAAGATCACTAACTGAATCAAGTCGTGAACTTTTGCCAGTCAGTATTATTCTGTATCGTGGCCTGGGTAAGTCAGTCTGTCACTTTTATTCACCCTATTAGGTTTGTCACTGATGTACTGTACTCTCTCGTAGTCTGTCAACACCCATAAGAATTTACTAACATCTGCCGGCATGCAATATCACCACCACAATCATCACCACCACAAATATCAATACCATTACCACCACCATCCATTTAGTTAACAGTGATATGATATGCTTTTAAAAGCAATGAAAAGGTTTAGTAGCAGTAGCGTACTTTGGTTCAGTGATCACGTTAGAAGAGGAAATGAAAGTTCGCCAGTACATTATAAATGAAGTGACCAGGTGAATAGAACTTTTGGAATGGATGCACCTCGTACTATACTCTACGTCACGACTCTGGCAAGATAGCAACGTGTCTTAATCTGGAAAGTGCAATGATAAGCTATGAATAAATGTAGAAATTAGACATGATTCATCCAGTAAAGATATGTAACATGAATCAATGTTGCAAAGAAACTGTATATTTTCGAAGGACCATGTCAGAAAACGAGGACAAAAGAAAACCTTAGTCGGGATATTAGTCTACTTAGGGAGTGAAGAACGGAAAATTATAACGAAATCCATTTTGTCCATCTATTTACTGATAAATCATTCTATCTATCTATCTATCTACCTATTTATTCATCTACCTATATACCAATCTACTTATATTTTTTTTTCTCTTCATCTCTCTCTTAAATACTGCCTTGGTGCCTGTCTGTTTAACTTACCTCTTCCCCGGCCGCCCTCAGACCAAAACCCTACTCGCCCAACCCCACTCCTGACACCAAGGCCACTAAGTACCACCCCAAGTTTCTTTTTTTTTTTCCTCTCTCTTCTTTTTATGTAGGATGGACACTAGCCATAGGCAACACAAATCCAATAAAAAAAAAAAGCCCACTGATATGCCGATCCCCAATCAGGGTCCGAAGTGGTAGTCAAAAATAGAAGGCTAAGTATCTTGAAACCTCCCTCTTGAAAGAATTAAAGTCATAGATAGGTGGAAATACAGAAGTAGACAGGGAGTTCCAGAGTTTACCAAAGAAAGGGATGAATGATTGAGAATACTGGTTAATTATTGCTTTAGAGAGAGAGGTGGGCAAAATAGGGATAAGAGAAAGAAGAAAGTCTTGCGCAGCGAAGCCACGGGAGGAGAGGAGGCATGCAGTTAGCAAGATCAAAAGTGCAATTAGCATGAGAATAGCGGTAGAACATAGCTAGAGATGAAACATTGCGGCGATGAGAGAGAGGCTGAAGACAATCAGTTAGAGGAGAGGAGTTGATGAGACAAAAAGGTTTTGATTCCATCATGTCTAGAAGAGCGGTATGAGACATATCCAGACATGTGAAGCATACTCCTTACATGCTCTTGTACAGAGTTATCAGACGGAGGGGTGAGAAAAATTGGCAAAGACGTCTAAGAACACCTAACTTCATAGAATCTGTTTTAGCTAGAGATGAGATGTGAAGTTTCCAGTTTAGATTATAAGGAAAGGACAGACCGAGGATGTTCAGTGTAGAAAAGGGAGACAGTTGAGTGTCATTGAAGAAGAAAGGGTAGTTGTCTGGAAGATTGTGTTGAGTTGGTAGATGGAGGAATTGAGTTTTTGAGGCATTAAACAATACCAAGTTTGCTCTGCCCCAATTAGAAATTTTAGAGTGATCAGAAGTCAGGCTTTCTATGGCTTCCCTGTGTGAACTGTTTACCTCATGAAGGGTTGGACGTCTACGAAAGATGTGCCGTCTCCGCGACTGCTACTGTGGCAGCAGCGATATTCCTGGTGAGTCCACCCCTTCCAAGTCCCGTTTCCTCTGATACAGATTTTTTTTTTTAAGTAGGTCCCCCTTTTCTGTTTTCTTTTAGACTTTCATGATTAGAATATACAAAAAATTTCCGTATTCCTTTATAATCTACGTATATAATTCCGAAGTTAGTTTGCATGTACAAAACACAATTGGCTATTTGAAATGCCAAAGTAGCACGGGTATAAACGTGAGTCAAACCGCGGAGTCTTATCACAAAGCACCGGTGATCGAACATCGGCTGCCTGCTTTCCACACAGCCAATTACTGTTACTGAACCATCGTTGAAACAACAGTTATCTTAGAGATCTCTTCTTTCCGTGCTAGCAATATTTTAATCGATTTTTATAATGGCACAATATTTCTGCAAGTAAAAGAAAAAAAAATAACAATAATAATAATAATAAACAATTAAAATTAAATAAAGAAAACCACAACTCAAATCTTCAGTGTTTTAAGATGGCGATGCGTTTAAAACCAGAATTATGATGTTTTTTTTTTTTTCTCCTTATCATTATTATTATTATTATATTTTTTTTTTTGCACTTCATGGTGGAGAAATGGCATGTGTTTTTTGTACGTAATAGATATTCAAAGACATAATGATTGCTATGAGCGGAGACTTCCTGGTTAAATTCTGTGTTTCAATATTTAATTTATGCATATAATGGTTGAGCCTCTCTTTTTTTTTTTTTTTGGCGTCAGTAGAAAAGTATATGTATACGAATACAACTTACCTTCCTCCAGGAGTGTCTGCTAATTAGTGTAAACGTGGATGAGTTGTTTGTACTGGGTGTGTACGTATGTCTGGGTGTCACTTTGCCTCAAAAAGGAAAAGGAATCACACTGTAGAGGCTTTGTTAGTTTTATTGTTAGTTATGTGTTGTAGTTGTATTTTGTGGCTTTGTGTAGGTCTCCCTTTGTGTGTGTGTGTTTTCTGTTCTATGTCCTGTCTAATAAGCGTGGGTTAGGACACACAGTGTGTATGTGTGTGTGTGTGTGTATGTGTGTGTGTGTGTGTGTGTGTGTGTGTGTGTGTGTGTGTGTGTGTGTGTGTGTGTGTGTGTGTGTGTGTGTGTGTGTGTGTGTGTGTGTGTGTGTGTGTGTGTGTGTGTGTGTGTGTGTGTGTGTGTGTGTGTGTGTGTGTGTGTGTGTGTGTGTGTGTGTACGTACTTGCTTACTCGCTCAGCTTTGCATCCTTGCACACACACACACACACACACACACACACACACACACACACACACACACACACACACACACACACACACACACACACACACACACATGCACACTCACACACACACACACACACACACACACACACACACACACACACACACACACACACACACACACATACACACTGTGTGTCCTAACACACGCTTATTAAACAGGACACAGAACAGAAGAATCAAGCTATAGACATACATGCTTTGTTACACTATTGTTTTCTGTATCCGTCGTCGTATATAGATAACAATAGCTACTACTTTCCTTAACAAGATTCGCCTCCTTTTAATCTCGCCCTCCTAATCTCCTCCTCTTCCTCTTAGTCTCACCCTCCTCTCAATTCCTTCGTCCTCCTCCTCCTCCTCCTCCACCACAAACCAAACCTGCCATAAAAAAGACAACCCTACCTCCACAACAACCATTCTTATAAACTGGTACATACACCCCATCACCCATTCACCTATTCCCCGCCATAACATGCCACTTTATAACTCTTATGATGTATACAACCGACCTCTCACCCGTGGAAATCCCGCAGTTAGTTCTCCTTACATTTGACGACGCCGTAAACGACCTCAAAAAAAGCCTGTATAAAGACCTCATTAACGTGGGCCGCAAGGACCCCAACGGCTGTCCCATCGCCTCCATCATGTATGTGAGCCACAAGTGGACAGACTATTCCCAGGTGCAAGATCTGTATGATGAAGGCCACGAGATTGCCTCCCACTCCAGCTCGTAAGTATAGGAAGGTGAATGAAGAGGAGAGATGAGACGTGCCCGTAACGCCAGACTCGATCCCTTGTCGCCCGTCTGTCTCACTTGGACCGATATTGGACACACGTTACAAACACGCACACACTCATGGTCACTGTGTTTTCCCCTCTCCCTTATGTATCTTCACTACCTACGTGGCTCCGTCCTAGCGAGCGCAGGAAGGTTTGTGTTGTGTTGCATGTGAGGGCTTTTTGGTGAAGGTAGTAGTGGGGTTGGTGATGGATGACTGTGTGAACAGTGTTGTCTAGCTCTCCCTTGCATGCGTGGAGTGTAGTGTAGCAGGATAAGCAGTAACGATCGATGTTCATAGACTAAAACAACAGCTGCAAGACTCGCCAAAGCCCAAGGAGCAACTCAGGGGTTCTAGAAGGAGCCGCAGCGTCAACTTGCAATTATTATTATTATTTTTTAATTATTTATTTTTTTACGTGAGCGGAATTTCTTAATTTTTCTCCTCTTACTTAATTTTCTCAAGATTTTCCCTTCCAGATTTTAAACGATTGTATGCTTCTTGCTCTTACTACGTCTTATCATCCTGTTTCTCTTTTCTCCACCTCCTTTTTCTCCTCCTATTAATACCACTACTCTGTCTGCCTGCCTGTCTGCCTGCACGTGTCACCCAACCTCTCTATCTGTCTCCCCTCCCCTGCCCGCCTCAATGATTTTCTGTCTCTGGAACGGCCGTTCCGTGGTGTTCTACTCACCTTCACGACTCTGTAAATGACTCAACAAGGACCTTTACCGCGATCTATTTGAGAACGGCCGCCTCAACCTCAACGGGAGCCCCATCCTCTCAACCATGTATGAGTCACGAGCGGACCGATTACTCCCAAGTGCAGAACCTTTACGCCGAAGGGCACTAGATTGCCTCCCATAGCATCACGCAAGTTGTTTGGTTCTACAGCTTTCATTTCTTCCTCTGCGTTTCTAGTCCCCTCGTCCTCTCTGACGTTTAGTTTTGTATACTAGCTTCTCTTTCTCTGTATTCTTAGTAGTTGTTTATATTTGCTTCTGACTCAGTTTTTTTCTTAATTTTTCATATTCCTATGATATATATATATATATATATATATATATATATATATATATATATATATATATATATATA